>NW_024879395.1:27110-27275 GCF_018340385.1 Cyprinus carpio | reverse complement strand
AATATTTTTAAGCTTGTCATAAGTGCATCATCTCATCAGTGAAGGACTGCTGTTTACCTCACAACTGTATCCACGACCAATCAGAACACCGTATCCTGTTCAGAATGTTTAAAAAAAAGTTACAATTGTTTCAAAGCATTGTTTCACAGAACACCGTATCCTGTT
>NW_024879395.1:818-27070 GCF_018340385.1 Cyprinus carpio | reverse complement strand
ATACTCATTTGAACAGAAGTTTTGGAGAGTATCTGGCCCACATCTGGCCCGCATGGATTTCACATGGGCCAGATGTGGGCCGGATCTGGGCCAACACTATTTTGCTGTCTGGGTAGCGTTCTTCGACTTCAAATTGTACGCTGGTCTAGGCGCCTCCTAGTGACTAAGCATTAAAACATATATTTTCTGCAACGTAATAATAATAATAATAAAAAGCATCCTGGTTTAACCAACCAAATTGTATAATACAAGATTCTGTAATAATTAATAAATACGTTTTTGAAAATCACAGCTCTTCCTCTCTATTTCTGCTTTTACTTATTTTTTTAAATGATGATGGTCAAATTAAAAATTATGAGAATAATCACAGAAAAAAAAAGAGTTTAAGATATTAACGTGTGGTTATTAAACTGATCTAGCAATTTGGAGGCATACATTTCCGTGAAAATCACGTCAGATATCATATATATATATATGATATCTGGACATATACTGAAAAAACAATAGAAACCATTACAGAATTTGTAATGGTTTTAATAATTCTAATGGGAATTCCTAATGGTTTTTAATGGACACTGTAATGGTCTCTGTTGGTCTCTGTGGTAATTTGCTTCCTTCTATTGGTGGCATGTATTGTCTATTGGATACCATTGGGACCAACAAGAACACCTTTGGAAACTTCTGGGTGGTATCTACTGGACACAAGTAGAAACTATTATGTCTCAATAAATTAAGTGGTTTCTTTGGAAAACTGTGGTCTTAGTGGCTGAACTGCTGAAAAAAAAAAAAAATTAACACACAAACAATATAAAACCATTACAGAATTTGCTTAATGGTTTTAATGGTTTCTAATGGGAATTCTGTTGGTTTTAATAGGACATTGTAATGGTCCCTATATAAGGTCTCTATTTGTAATTTGCTTTCTTTTATTTGTGGCATGTATTGTCTATTGGACCACCGTTAAGGACCAATACAGAACTGCTGGAAACTTATGCTGGTATCCACCCAGCACCAGGCGATATGGACATCGTTTTTTTTTTTTTTTTTGCTAAATCTCGGCCCGTCATGGCCTTATTTTAGATCAAAATTGACGTTGAAAGTTGGTCTTTGCTTGGTTCGTCGGATTTGGTCAAATTTTGCCCCTAAACTCAGCAATGGTCTTTGTTGTTTTGTCTGTCTGATTTGGTTCGATATGGCCCCAAAATCTATGTTTAATATTAGGTTTTTGTTTGGTCCATCTGATTTTGGTCCAATTTAGGCCAAAATAAATGTTGAAATAACAGTGTTGAAATTCTGCGTGACTAAACGAAGTAGTAGAATAATCAGCCAATCACAGCAGAAACAGACAAAAGTGACACCAACACAATAAAAAAAAAAATAAAAAAATATAAACAGAAAAACAAATCTAATAAAAAAAATAACAAAAAAAAATTTTCCTTTTCCTAAAAACTAAAATTAAAAAAAACAAAATGAAAGAGAAAAGAGACCACTCTTTCTATACATTATAAGAAATCTTATTGTTCACACACAATCCACACAACAAAAAAAAAATAAAGAAAAAAAAAAAAACGAAACGGAGAAGAAAAGAAAAAAAAAAAAAGAATAAAAACCCTACATTTACTGAGAACTGACCTGCAAACTGAACTAAAAAAAAACTAATAAACTACGAAAATATAAGAATCCCCAAATCATATCACCCCGTGAAGCTGACCTGAGCTACACCAGACATAGTACACCTCACCCCCTCCTGGGATACTCACACTATCATTTTTACGAATATCGATATAATATATATTACATGTATAATGAGGATCTTGTAAAGATCAGGATACAGACAAAAAATCAAATTGATAATTTGTAAATTCTTAGCACACACGAACTAACAACATCAATAATCAATCCCTCATAAGAAAAAGGCAGCGCAAACGATTCGCACGCTTCAGAAATTAAAACAAAAACCTTTTCAAGCCGATAGCCAACAACCGCGCCAAGATAATATTCCACACAGATGAGAGCATCATCAAACCCATAATATACCATTGCATGTCTTATAGTACAAGCAACGCGAAATAAAAACTAGCTTGTTGGCTAATGTGGGTCTCTGTTGGAAATAGCAATAAAAACAACACTACGCCTATCAAACGAATAACCTCATGAATAAATATGTAGAATTTACAAAATACAACAAATTCCATTTAGAAGAAACACAGATGTTTTCAGAGGACAATCCAATTATCTGAGATACCCTAATGACCTTGGTTTATAGAATTACGGATTAGCATTTGTTTAGATGTGGCCGCAGAAAAGAAAACGGGGTACAAAAGGAAAGGAACACATCTACTGATCGATAAAAAGATCAAGAAAGAATACCAACTACAGTTCAGTATGTGCCGTATTCGAGCCTCGCCTTGTTCTACAATGATGCAAATTGAGGGGAGGAGTGCATCAGAGATGGATAATCAATCGATCCGTGCCTGGGGCTTTTGGATTGCTACAGTGATTGAATACTATCCAGATTGTTACGCAAAAAATCTGAGTAGACTATAATGAGATATCACACATCTAACTACTGACATCTCACAGCCCTATTAATTCAATACCCTCCTATGACGACGACAGAACCCAACCACAAGTCATAATTGCTCAACAAAGACATCATTTTACCATCTCAAATCAAATCTCCCCAAGTCTCAAGACGTCAAGCATCCACAGATAAGAAGTAGTTAAGATAAATTCACACGGGCTATTATTTACCCAGACTGGACAATAGAGAGATATGCATTCATAAGAAAACTTGTGAAGAGCGCAGAGAGAATGCTTAAGGGAAGCAACCATAGCCTCCCACAACTCCCCGTAAGGCACAAACCAGTTTCCACTCGGTGAAGGAACCCATAGCTCCCGTGTCCTTACACACCACATTGAAAAGGAGAGGGTGGGAGCGAGGAGACAGGATAGGAGTGGCTTTCATGCATTACGAAGGAATGTTAAAGGCCAATTGATGCCATGCAACCTGCATAGTAGTCGTCTTGCTACACTGCTGTAAAGTCGATCCCGGAAAGTGAGAAATTTTTTTCTTAGTACAATCTTAGGAGCTCAAGAATCTCGGGAGTCTGTCCCCACATGGTAAGCACTAACAACCAGTATTCTCGATTTTGCTAAGAGCCATTTTGACGAGCTTGCTCAAAATATCGACTAGCGGAAAGTTAGAAAAGTAGATATATACAACAAAATTACAGACAAAAACAGATACACAATTTCCTAATAACCATAACAACCCTAAGGCAAGGCAATTAGTAAACAAGCGACATCCAAACATATCCAATAACTAACAAAGCAAAAAAAGACTTGAAGTCCATATATTGGAAGAGCTTCGAACCACGTTGCTGACAGTGGATAGCTGACATATCAGATCGAAAAAAATCTTGATCACGACATCAAGATGACAAAACTGCCGTCTAAGATGATCCACGCAAGGCAACCAAGTCAACTAGAAATAGCTAGAAAACTCTATGCAGAAGAATAGAGAAGTGTTTGTAATGCGATGCGATAGTTACTGAGAGTGATTGAGATCAGTAGTGTGAATGCTGTGACTCTCCGTACTCACTCTTCAGTTTAAGACTCTCATCCACTGCACAGATGATCCTCACGCTCACCTGAAGGGCTCACACACCCAGGATTTACGAGAAAAAAAAAACGACGCTTCAAGTTCAACAGCGCAACCTCCCACGTGCCAATATCTTCTACCACACGCAACTCCCTATAGTTCTCAAGATTTCCTTCGTGGCTCGATACACAAATATCTTTCCGGATTCTCGTTTCCCAGAAGAGGCCGGCGACCCTATTAAACTCGGGCCCTCTTGCGCTTGTTGTATTCGGTCACTCTCGCCAATACGAAGTCTCTCTAGCTTGCATTCATAGTTCATAACTACAAACACCGTATTGCTCCGACTTGATGTCCCCAACTTGATCTCCTCACACCAATCCCATCCGGTCTCACTTCGCCACCATTCCATGTTCTTGTTCATTTTTAAGTAAAAAAAGAAGAAAAACACTCCCGACCATCTCATAAAAAA
The DNA here is from genome assembly GCF_018340385.1 of Cyprinus carpio. Lineage (NCBI taxonomy): Eukaryota > Metazoa > Chordata > Actinopteri > Cypriniformes > Cyprinidae > Cyprinus > Cyprinus carpio. Next base: position 22,997 of record NW_024879395.1, on the reverse strand, counting down.
AAAAAAAAAAAATTCTTTTCCTCCCATTCCACAATCAGACATCTCCTCTCCACCGGAACTATCACGGCTCTGCTGTTGTGTAGTTGCTAAGGAGCGAGTATAAAAAAAGAATAAAAACCTCCAAAAAATTCCACTTTATATGCAATCCTCTAAGTTGTGTACAACAAGCGCAAACAATGAGAACAGAAAGAGAGGAAAACACCAAAGAATTGTTCTTTGCGTGGTTTTGCACAGAGACAAGGAGCAAAAGAGATTTTTAAAGGATTTTAAACGTGGTGAAATTTTGAAGAACAGGCTATTTATCCAATTAGTCCTTCTAGATTAAAACATCGGCTAACACAACAACATGTACAATGGATCATAATCCAACTGAAAAGTAACAATAGAACACTATAACTATACTGATTGCCCAGTGGAACTTACATAAATGCTTAACAAACAACACCACTAATAGAAAACCAGAAAGTACGGTATCATAAAAAATAAATAATAAGCATAAAATAAAATATTTAAAAACACATGTAAAAATAATAGCACAAAACTGAAAACAAATGCAATTTTTTTTTTAAAATAACAAACTCGCGGTCATGGATCGAAAAATAATGAAAGCGTGAATCAAAAGTAAGCAAACACATTTTAAAATTATATTGCACAAAACTGAAACATGAATTTAAAATTTTCAAATCATAAACAAAATCAGGTTTCCCTGCGCTCATATGTTATTTTTTGGCCCATGTATGGTCTTTTCCCCTTGCTCTTGTTTTTTCCCGTTCTGGCTGCGTTTCTAAATGTTGCAGTTAGAGTTTCATGTAAAATCAGGTAGGGCTTCAAGCGTCACCATTGGGCCTGAAGTTTTTAGATTGACAGCTGCTCCTCTAGCCAATCAGTCAAGGGGGTTGGCGTGCTCCGATCGACTTCCGTGGCTGCTGTGGCTTAGTGTGTGAAGCTGGATAACCAGCGTCAACAGGCAAATCGGACGATCTCAGGTAATTAGCCATAAATATTTTGTTAATGGGTGACAGAAACATTCCCTTTTGTGTGTTATGATATTTTCTGCAAGAAGAAGCTCTATGTTGTCAGTAGGCCGATATGTAGCCGCTAACCGTGTCTTGTTAGTTTGGTTTAGTTAGCAATACTTTATATTTTAGGCAGTAGATGCGTATAAATCGCGCGATATTTGATCGCGCAGCTTAATCAGTAAAAGCGGTTCTGTAATCATGAGGTAAATCTCCATCACCTCGCACTTTCATGGAGCAGCATTTACTAGCAGATTATGCTGCTCCATGAAAGCAGCGCAGGTGATGAAATGATAACAGGGGCTCCTTCTGAGTATTTTATGTGTTATATTTGGTTGTAGCGAAGGGATGCAATACGAATAACATTCAATTTTTTTTCGCACAATTGGGTGTGTTTTTATTAAAGTTTACACCTACCCCAACCCTAAACCTACCCTTACAGTAATGCATATACATTAAAATCATTGTTTATACGAGAAAAAGGGTAGCGATATTGATGTCGCATCGCGCGGTAAACCCTGGTAGAAATGTCAGGACACAGCACTGACCAAAGGCTGGCGCGCATCGTGCAATTTATCGTGCAGCCCTGTACCCTAAAATATAAAGTATTGCTTACTAAACCAAACTAACAAGACACCTGTTAACAAAGCTAGATCGGCTAGTGGTTCCATAGAGCTTGCAGAAAGATCATAACACACAAAGTGAATGTTTCTGTCACCCATTAACAAAATATTTATGGCTAATTACCTGAGATCGTCAGGTTGCCTTCTGACACTGGTTATCCATTCTCACTAGATCTTCACACTGTTAATCCGCGAGTTGGGATGAGGGACAGGAAAAAAATGTCAGCCGAGTGGTACGGGAATAAGTAATATACTTTGATCTAACATACACAAATATAGCCTACCTTTTAAATAAATATAGCCTGGCAAGGCTTATATTTTAATTACCGAACTCAATTCTGCTCCCCTGTGTCTTTATGTTCTCCTGTCTGCTTTGGTGTGGCTGGTTCAGTGAATGACCTGTGGCGTGAAGAAGGACAAACCGTTAATGGCTGAATCACATGGTAATACAGTAGCCTACATCAGACGGGACATTCAAAAGCCCAGCCTTATCATTCATAGACCTCAAATGTAGCTTTTCATCTAAAAGATGTATAAGTCATAACTACATGGCCGCTCAATCTAATGTTAACCAAAGAAATATGCTTCATATTGAAGTGTCATAAACTGAACAGCAGCGCTTACACAGCAGCAAGGACAGATAGAGAGCACCGGTGCACTCACTGGCTCTTAAATACTCCGTAATCTTTGTTCATACAGATAAAGTAATAAATCTTCGAATCCGTATACGTTCATTTGTGTGCATAGAATAACAATGACGTGCTTCTGTAAAAATAATTAAAGCAAGCGATCACGGTTTCTATGAGTCACCGGTCATGTGAACTTGGCGAGAAACTTGAAAACTCTGTGTATGAAGAAAAATAAATCTATAGACAGTGAAATGTCTACGCTCAAATGAAAAAAAAAATAAAATAGAAAACGTGTGTGTTAGCATGGATGTTTTACATTAAATTTAATGTGTGTGCAATGCACAATGTGCATTAAGATGGCTTTCAGTTCAATAAAATAACAAAAAAAAAAAAAAAACTACATTTTGAATTTTTATTTAACTAAAGTGGGCATGCTGTGATCTGTACTATTTATATTTTTATTTTTTTGTGACGAATTCCGGCCAAAAAATACAACATAATAGTGGGAGAGCGTGTAGAGTCATTCTTCCGGGATTGAAGCGGGATGGGGTTTTTAGTATTTTTGTGTGATTGGGGCCGGGATGGGATCTTTTTTTTGGTGGGGCCGGAGAATTTGAAAATCCACTCTCGTGTCACCCTCTACTTCCTGGAAACATAGGGTAGGCGGTGAGAATCTCGGCTCATCGGCTCACGGAGCTATTCACCCCTCCGGCTCCCCCGGCTCAAAGCTACATCGACCGGCTCCGCTCATTATAAACCAGGCGGCTCAGCGCGGTTGCCGCGCTCCACTCAAATGCGCCCCCACCGGCAAAGAAAAAAAGAATCTATATATGACTTTTAGCGGTACAGCCTTACCTCCCTAAGAACTAATGAGCAACAACAACATTTTCAAATAGAAATGTTTTATTTCAAATTACAAATGGCAAATTGAGTCACAAAAAATTCCTGTAAATTAAGCGAATAAATGGGCCTAATGTAGGTATAAGTAAAAGTATAAACAAAATATACATAGCATTTTCAAAAAGTAGAATTAACTATTAGGTAACATTCTTATAACTGAACTTTCTTGGTAACATGGGATTAAAATTTAAGAATTGGCTTATATCAATTTATGCGAAAAAAAACTGCTGTAAAATTAAGCGAATAAATGGGCATAATAATATAAATAAAAATTATATAAACAAAATATACATAAGCGTTTTTAAAGTAAATTAACTATTAGGCCAACATTCGCATGATGAACTTTATAGCGCTGGGATAAATTTTAGAATGGCTTATCAATTTATTACAAAAAACTGCTGTAAATTAAACGAATTAATGGGCCTAATTATATAAATATTAAATCACTGTTAGTTCGTTTTTTAATAGTACACCTGTATGATTCTCGTTTTCTTTTTTGATACTTTGAACCAGTATTGACCAGTTTGAATGAAAAATAGATCTGTTGATGACAGTAAAAAGACAGGAAGTCGTTCTGGGTCAGGCAGACTGAGCATGCTTTCAGACTGGTGGTGGCAGGCGAAAACCGAATTGAAATAAGCGGGCGCTCGATCCTTTTAAAATGCCTCGTCGCGCTAAGACCCGCCGGTCAGCTCCCGCTAAACTCAGCTCCACTCAGCTCACATGCTCTACTTCACACACCTACTACCACAGCAGCCGCGGGGTCGCATCGGTTGACGTCAACTCCCCTTGGACTGATTGGCTGAGGCAGCTGTCAATCTAGAACTTGTGGCCCAATGGTGGCGCTGAAGCCCGCCCTGATTTACATGAAACTCTAACTGCAACATTTAGAAGCGCAAAAGCGCCAGAGCATTGGAAACAAAGAGCAAGGGAAAAAGACCATAAACACACAAAAAAAATAACATATATGAGCAGGAAACCTGATTTTGTTCGCGATTTGGAAAATGTTAAATTCATGTTTCAGTTTTGTGCAATATAATTTTACAAATAATGTTTACATTTTTGATTCGCTTATTATTTTACGATCAATGACCGCGTTGTTTATTTATTTAAAAAAAATTGCATTTGTTTTCAGTTTTTGTGCGTTATTACATGTGTTTTTAAATATTTTATTTATGCTTATTATTTTTCGATCTATGACTGCAATACATTTGGCCGGATTCTGATCCCCATACAACTAGTTAAACGAATCTGGGCAGCTGATCCAAGGATCACCAGAAACTCTGCAGAACATTGGTCCTCAACCCAGGACTGGACACAGTGTTGTAAATCATTAATCTAGAAGTCTCTTTCTTTGAAGTGTCATGTTCAGGAATATATTACAGGAGGAATCTCTCATTGTCTCTTAAGGTCACTTACGTGCAGGTTTTGCTCAACCTGCATTGCACCTGAACACACATTAATCAAGGTCGCTAGTTTTACCAACTATAGTGTTGTCACGGTACCAAAATTTAATTATTGGTACCAGTGCCAGTGAAAATCCATTGTACTCGGTACCAATTTCAGTACAAAAGCAAACACAAAAACATGCTAATTAATTTATTATTATTGTGTGTGTGTGTGTATTGTGGCACCTTATACTAACAGTGCTGCTTATACTAACAATTAACTAACAAAACAGCGTTCATTTCAATCCGACATTCAAATGTTTATCAGTATATATATACACAATTATATATATCCTGATAAACATACACCAGGAAAATGACAGTCAATCTCTGATCTTTATTGAACTGCTTTTATAGTTTTAATAGTACACTTTTATTTCAGTAATGAACACAAAGGGATTTTACAATGGATTATTTGTTTTTTTTACTTGAATACTTTTGTTCAGATGTAAATAAAAAATTAATTATTATTAAGAAAAGAACTGCAGGAAAAAGATGCAATGTTGCTCTATTAAATTTTTCTTTGAACCTTTAGAAAACTTTGACTGGTTACGTTCTCAAATTGACTTTTATAACTCTTTCCAACTTTAAATGGTGTAAGCTCAGTAATTTTTGTAGATTTCAACCAATTGCATGTTTTGATTTATTAATAGAATAATAATAATAATAATAAAAGCTGTTTTATAGTTGGCTTGTATTTTGCCACTTCAGTCACACATGCTATAATTTCCACTTGAGTGGGTCAGATTTAAAAGTCTGAGATTAGTCATGGTTCATGATTTCAGACTGTTTATGTGTGACGTGTTTGGAAGCAAAGGTGTCATATCTCGGCTGAAGAAAAGAAGTACCACATAGAGGAAATAAAAAGCATGCCTCCTAAGTGTCACGGAAGCCTGGCTGAGAAGATCCAGTGACATAAACCAGATAAAACTGTCAGTGGTAAAAATGTATTGCATATCCATATCAGATGTAATTACTACAACCTCTTATATAGATTTGAAGTGAATAGAGACTATGTACCATAAAGTAGACAATGCAATTTATTCAAGACTATTTGCTGACCCTGGACCACAAAACCAATTATCTGGTGAAAATTTTTTAAAATTTAGATTTTATATCCAGCTATTCAGGTGTTTTCCATTGATGTATGGTTTGTTAGGAGGGGACAATATTTGTCTGAGAGATACAACCATTTGAGAAAATCTGGAATCTCTGAGGGTGCAAAAAAAATCTAAATATTGCGAAAAAGAAAAATATTTAAAGTCCAAAACAAAGCATTTATTAATCAAAAATTAAGTTTTGATACACATTTATGGTGGAAATTTACAAAATATATTCATGGAACATGATCTTTACATAAAATCCTAATGATTTTTGCATGAAAGAAAAATCGATAATTTTTGTCCCATACAATGTTTTGTTGTCTATTACTATAAATAAACCCCAGTGACTTAAAAACTGCTTTTGTGCTCCAGGGACATTTATACACACTCATAACAACAAACAACACTGAACTACACCTAAACCATTGAGATATTCAACACAGACGGAAAATAATTAATGCCAACATGCATCTAGTAAAGCGGCGCGCCAAGATAATTAAAATTATCTGCTTTAAAAAAATGTGTCCATTACACATTTTATAAACATAAAATAATGTAATGGACAAAAGTTCATATCTGTCAAGTCTGAATCTGCTCAAAGTGCCCCAAAGTGTTGGACAATTTAATCATGATGATGTTTTGTCCAACAACTAAGTTTTTGCTTTTGATTGCCATACTTAAATATATGTATGGATAATCTCACATACAGTAATGTGGTTTTAAGTGGTACATTGTCTAACAAATTTTCCTTCTCTTTTTGCAGGTCTAAAGACTAGCAGCTAAAATGAAGCCACAAATACAGTTCATGGTTCCTGTATTTCTATAATGCATTAATGAATAACAATAGTTTTAAAAAAAGTGTAATGTCAAGGTTTTGTGTTAATTCCAGCTATGTTGCGTATTCTGTGTATAATTTTGATTTAGGTGCATATTCTTAATTCTTTGCAAAACAACCTGAACTGTTTGCGCTATTGAAAGGTTGGTATGTAGTTTAAATAAATAAAAATTGTAATTCTTGACAAAACCATTGTACATAGTTCTTTCTAATAATTTAAATTATTTATTAATCAATAAGCTAATTACCAGTTATCAGGTAAACATTCAAATCAGAACCAATACAAAGCTGCAAGCGGAAACCATTAAATATGTGCAAATAAAACCAATAGAAACTTGTAATGGAACCATCAGAACCAATACAAAACTGTGATGGAAACCATTAAATATGTGCAAAATAAGACCAATAGAAACTTGTAATGGAACCATCAGAACCAATACAAAACTGTGATGAAACCATTAAATATGTGCAAATAAAGACCAATGTACTAAACTTGTAATGGGTTCATCAGAACCATTACAAAACTGTGATGAAACTCATTATATACAAATGCGTATTAATGTCTAAAATTTGTAATGGAAACCTATACAAACCAATAAATCCTAATGGAATATACTTAAAACACACTACGTAATGGAAACCATTTTGGTAATGGTTTTAATGGTTAATTGCTGATGGTTTATGTGGTTTTCTTAATGGAAACCAGTAGAATTTCTGTAATGGTTTCTATTGTTTTTTTCAGCAGAGCATTGATTTCGCCCTCCGATTTACATACCTCAATTTGGTAGCCTCCAAAGTGCCTTTCTGTCCTAGGATATATATATGTTCCTGCATATTAAAACAATAACATTACTGTTTGGTCAGGATATAGCCTACTGTATCAAGTATAACCTATAGGCAAGTGTTAGCCGACAGAATGAACTTAGTAAGATCTAACACAATTTTAATTCAAGACTCAAGAATGAGCTGCATTTTTTAGCTCTAAAGGACAAAAATGAGGATGCCTGAAACGGCCAGTTAGTAACTAACCACGAACAAAGTCTACACGCAGGAAAAGATCATTAAATGAAAGCGAATTGGCATGAGTCGCACCGCGTGACAGAGATTAAGTAAGGAGAGAAATAGAAAGTATTCTGCACAGAGTTCTGGGTGCTGGAAGACCGTGCCACTGCAAGTAAGATTTTAAGATGTCCCTTGATTACAGTTATTGATATGTTAATGAACAGTTAATGATTTTTTTTTTAAATAATGTATTGCGAGGGTATTTTTTATTTTTTAAATCCCGTTTTTTATTTCTTCTTGATTATATGCGAAATCGAAAGTATTCTAACTTCAATTAGGGCGAGAAAGTAAAATACGTGGTGAATGTTGCTAACATTCACTAATTTGTGTCAAAAAGAAGATACAATAAATCTGCTGTGATTAAATAGAATATTTCAGTTCACTTAGCTCAAAAGCTTACATTTATATATTCAGCCATTGTGGGAGCAGTTGAAATTAACATAATAAATTCTGGCTGTGACCCGATGCTGTATAAAAAATGGACATTTGTTTAGCATTAAAAGTGAGTACAAAATATATATAAAACTACAGAAAGCTCAGTTTCCGTTTCTCTGTAATTTGTCCAATGCTAAAATAATTTTAGAATGATGTAGGCTAGTTATGTTTCAACATTTACAGCTATATAATGCGAAGAAGTTGTCTGAAATACAACAGCCTGATACTGTTTGTCATTTTTTGACCTCCATGTCCAAGGTTCTGCTGAGCAGCTGAATGTCTTCAACCACAAAGATAACAGTCCTGTCTGGCAGTTTAGGAGCGAGGAAAGGACTCTCATCTCTGAAGATGAAGTGTCTCAGTGGAACAGAAGTAAGACTGAGTCTGTTTTTAAAGAATCATTTTAAACACTACATAAGTTTCAGTGGCCATCTCATTTCCGTAAAGCCAAGTGTTTATCATAAAACTTTTTTCTTGAGATAGTCGTGTAAAATGGATGGAATTATGTGTTCCTGTATAACAGTCTATCAAATTCAAGCACTTTTCTAGAGTCCAGAGTTCAGAGTCCAATAAAGATGTTGTTTGCACCTTAGTTGCAACTTGTATTTCTCTCTGAAACAAAAGGCATTAAGATCATGTCACAGCAATATGGGATAGTGACAACAGTGGGTTAGCTGTGTTATTTAAACAATGGTGATCTGCCAGGTCTCACAACTTTGTTCCTGTTTGTGTTGCTCTAACTCATGTCTGGTAGATCATGTTTTTGTTCAAACTGATAAAACAGCATCTTTATTGAAATCTTTTTTTAGTGTTGCCTTTTGGATTAAAGTGTCTGCCAAATGCTAATGAAATTTTCAGGACAGTTTGGTGGTGGTAGCATTAAAAAAAAAAAAAGTTTTAAGCTATGTCTGGATTATCAGTCAAGGTCAAAGGAGAGAAGAATATTAAGTTACTGATATCATGTCAAAAGATTAAAAAAAAAAAAACACTTAATATAAGTACCTCCTGCCATAAAATGTTTCTTTTTTTCTCTTTCCTATTTGTGTCATTGGAAAGATCGAATCTGAGGTTTCCAGCTCTGAGTCAGTAGGAGTGTGAAAGGTGATATACCACTTTTCAATGAGGAAACATCTACCAAAAGGTATTTCATGTGTTTCTTATTGTCAGACACACATAGACTGTATCTGAGAATTATTTCTTTTGACTTTATCATAAAAGTTTAGAGTTTTGTTTCTCAAAACAGCAACTTGGTTATAGCATTGTGATAGCTGTTGATGGGAGAAGAATAATAATGCATAGTTTTTAGTTTGTTAAATTGTGCTTAAATTGTACTAGTACCATCTGAATGAGAAACCTCTTCAAAATGAGACTGAAAGCTCCTTTTTGTTGTTGTTAGTGAAAAGTTGGGCCTAAATGTGTCCTTCAGTTATGAAACACCATCACAAGCTAAAAGGTATTTGTATGTGTTTTACACACATTATTAAGATTTCTTAAGCTGTCTGTGATTGAACTAAGCGGATTATACAAGAAAACTACACATAAACATTCTTCTGTCCACACCTAGTCATTAGCAGGGCAAAATGCTCTTCAAATGAGACTGAAAGTCTCCTCAGCTAATAGTGTTTTTCTCTGCTCTTGTCAGTGAAAGATCAGGTTCACCTGTGACCAGCTCTGTGTCTATGAAAAGTGACCATTCAAGGTGATGGACCCGAACTTCAGTGAGAAAACCTATCATCTTCAAAGGTATTTATGTTTTTCTTATTGTTGATCATGCATAAACAATATGATGTATTTAAAATAAATAAATAAAATATCTGCAGTCAGCAGTGGTACAATTGGTCTGTCAAATCTTTGTCCAAATGTTTGGTTCACTACAATTTAACTTGCCACCAAGAAAATTGACTTAGATCATAAACTTGAAGTCATTAAACCAAAAGCATCAGAAGAAACTCACTGATGCGGTGAGAAGGAGGAATCTGCCTTGTAACTCAGTCATACTGAGTCAATGGACAACTAACACGTTTGTAAGCGTTTATAGAAGTAGGAAATTAGTTTTGCTTGAGTCTAAAGTCCATGAAGAGATGCAGGATATGATTATCAGGTATTGATCATTTATATGGTGGCAGTAAAAATGCTGATAAGACGTGTCATTGCTAATAGTTATGGTGTTTATGTAGAAAATGTTAGAATAAAATGGAATTAACTGCAGTTAGTGGAAAAAGCCACTCACACTGGGAAGTCTTGGAGTGGTGTTCAATAGCTAATTAGCTATTTTCTTCTCCTGCAGTCAAGTGAAGAATAATAATGAATGGGTATAGTATAGCATACAGAGATAGAAAGAGCTTTTAAAACTTAATTATTTAACTTTTTTCTTGGTTGAACTATCCCTTTAATTGCAAAATATTGAAGACTGTAATAATTTTCTTTAATTTTTGTTTTTGTGTTGTTGGTAAAAGATCAGGCTCACATGTATCATTTAGTGAGGAAACATCATCACGAACCAGAAGGTATTCCACATGCTTTGTTACATTCTTTAAATTGTGTATATGCTTTTAATTTAGTGTTTCATGTCTTCTTTTTTTTTTAAATGTGTACTAATATATTTTATGTACTGTATGGTGAAGCCAGAAACAATTTTCAATGAACACAAGGTAAACTGAAATGATTAATATTTTCACTGTGTTGTATGTGATATAACTTGAATGAATACAATAAATATACAGCCATACTGCATTTAATTACCATTTGCAACCCCTCTTCAAATGAGACTGAAGTAACCCCAGTACTACTTGAAACATTTTTTTTTCTTTGTGTCATTAGTGTAAGATCAGGCTCACATGTATCCAGCTCTGTGTCAGTGAAGAGTGACCATTCAAAAGGAGATGGACCGAACTTCCAGGAGGAAACACCACGTAACAAAAGGTATTTCATGCGTTTCTCAAAGCATTTTAAAGTGATGCAGTGTTTAATTATTTAATAATATTATTCAACATTATTAAACAAGCCAAGCCCTAGCTCAACCCCATCCCCATAATCAAAATTGAGTGATATACAACAATGAAGGTACAGTAGATTATTTGTTCATACAGTGACTTAAATATTGTATGTGAGCTGTTATGTGAGTGCTTGACTATGTAGCTGGAAGAATCTCATGTAATAGTGTTTTTATTTCTGTTCTTTGTGTCATTAGTGTAAGATCAGGTTCACATGTGTCCAGTTCTGTTTCTGTGAAGAGTGACCATTCAAAAGGTGATGGACCCGAACTTTAGTGAGAAAAAACATCACCTTTAAAAAGGTATTTATTGTGTTTTACATTACAGTGATGTTAACTAATCTTTTCACTGTGGTGTATGTACTGGACAAGAATAAATCAGAGATAATAACATCTGCTTAACTCTTTATTAGACTCAATCTGGAGCTTTTATTGCTGTAATACAGTTACACAGGCAACCACAATGAGTATTAACTTCACCAACGAAAATGATCTTGCAAACAAACATGAATATGTCCTTCCATTTATCTAATTATCATTTACAGCAATAGAATGAAGAATCTCCCCGTATTAGTGTCTTTTCTCTCTGTTCTTTGTGTCATTGAGTGTAAGATCAGGCTCACATGTATCCAGCTCTTGTGTCTCTGTGAAGAGTGACCATTCAAAGATTGTGATGGACCAAACTTCAGTGAAAAAAACATCATGTAACAAGAGGTATTTTATCTCTTCCTCCAAACATCTTTACAGTGATCCATTGTTTCATTATTACTAAATTAAGCTAAAATCTATCATCATGCCTAACATATGATAGAGAATGAAATCGACATGCATGATTTAATTCTGTAAGATTTGGTGAAATATTTGTCATTGTACCTGTGATGTGGAGTCAGAGACGTTCGGATCCAATTACAGTATATTTAGAGAATGGTCAGACTGGCAGTAGTGAGACAACAAGCTGTCCAATAATGTCAAAGGATATCCAGAATCAGAAACAAATATCAGCCTGTAGAGGTCAGGGTAGGCGGCAGAGAATCAGAAGCAAGTATAAATAATCCAAAGATCCAAGACACCCATGAAACAAACACAAGGGGACTGGGCTGAAATGTAAAGATTCACTAAACAAGACTTACTTAATGCTTGGAGTCCAAACACAGTATAGGATGGGTGGTAATGGGGAACACCTGGCGTGATTAGCCCCAGGCATGGGATTGGCGGGAAATGGAGTTCCAGAATCTCTGGGGCCAAAATAGTCCCCTGAGTGGGAGTGCCCCTCTTACTGGTGTTCATAGGTACATACCAGCTGGCGATGGTGACATAGCAATCCCCCATTGTGTGGGAAGCACAACACAGGGGGAAAAAGTTCTAGAAACAGGAGGGCTAGAAGTGAATGAGGTTCGGACCACTAGCTGCACGTGCTACACCCAGCGATTGGATCATTCATACTTGATGCCAGTCTGGGAGACCCGAGAATCTATTCCTCAATGATCTGGGAGTGCAGCTCTGACAGGAAGTGACCTGACTCTGGACGAACAACTGTGAAGTGACTTGATTCATGATCAACTGTGACTTGACGTGACTCATGAAGATCAATGGTGACTTGACTCTGGAAGGTCAGCGGTGGCTGCCCTTTCTGGAGGAAGTGCCGACTTCGACCTCCCTCTAGAGGGTGCATCGGCGAAGTGGGTCCTGGGCTGGCAGCCATCTTGTGCAGTGGCTCTGGGCTGGCGGCCATCTTGTGCAGTGGCTCTGGGCTGGCCGGCCATCTTGTGCAGTGGCTCTGGTGGTTCAAGCTCCACTGCCAACTGTGTGACAATGTTGCCCCCCAAGAAAATTCTTTGGGGTTTCAGCCCTGTCCTCTGCCTCACCCACAGTGAGCGAGGAGGCCACACAATAAAGAGCATATTCCATGATGTCCCCTCAACCTGCCATTAAATTCTCCTCCAGGTAACAATAGTTTAGTGGTTCACTGAGTACAATAACACAGAACAAGTCCTTAAACAACTTACTTCATCATAAAGCGAAACTTGATATAACTCACAGAATCGGTGAACATCCTCCTCAATAAGATAGGCCTCCTTGACGAAGATGTAGTAGCTGATCTACTGGGTCCATGGTTGAGCTGGATAGGTGAAACGCTGACATTGAAGTGGGAACAAATATCTCGGTAACGAGAGGATACTGGGCTGTTGGATCCTGGTATGTCAAAATCTTCTGTGATGTGGAGTCAGAGACGTTCGAATCCAATTGCAGTATATTTATTTAGAAAAATGGTCAGGACAGGCAGTAATCAGATACCGAAACAAGAATGTCATAGATGACTAGAATCAGAAACAATACCAGTCAGAGGTCAGGTAGGCGGCAGAGAATCACACAGGCAGTATAAACAATCCAAGATCAGACACAGACGGAACCAACACAAGGAGACCACTAAAACTGTCAGATCAAGCTAAAACAAGACTTCTACAATATCTGAGAGTCCAAAACACAGTATATATAGGGGAGTGGTAGCTGGGAAACACCTGGCGGGAGATTAGCTCCCAGGCACGGGGATTATGGGAAATGGAGTTCAGACCTCCCAAATGAAATAGTCCTGAGCGGAAAGTTCTCACTGGAGTTCATGGGTACTCCAGCTGACGACCGCGGACAGTGTCAGTAATATCATCAAAACACCTAACAAAAGGTATTTTATATATCTCCTTGCATTATATAGTGATGTTATTTCCCTCACTGTGGTGTATGTAATAGAATCCTGACCAAATACAAAAATGAATCACAGAACACATAATACTGCATAAAGGAACTGTTTTATCTCCTAATGAACATATTCATTTAAAGTTGCCAATAGGTAGCCACTCAGGCTCATGGCCATATTCATAGAAATACAGAACAGTTAGTTTTGCAACACACAAGACCTCTTTACTATGACTGAAGTACCTACTGTGTTTTTTTTTCTCATTAGTGAAAGATACTGACTCGCATGTATCCAGCTATGTGTCTATGAAGAGTGACCATTCAAAGGGAGATGGACCAAACTTCAATGAGAAAACACCATCACCTTCCAAAAGGTATTTCTTGTGTTCTGTTTTTTTTTTTCTTAAATCATAAAACTGTATTTCCCATCAACCATTTTCTGTGCTAATAAAGTACTGTAGGTAGCAGTAAGCAGCTGATTTTGCCAGTGGTTTGACCAAATGATATTGACGGCTGAACCCAGTTATTTTTTATGTGATTTTCTTTCTTTTTTGTGTGTGTGGTTTAGTTACAAAATGACAGAAGACCACAGTAAATATTGGTGAAGAAATTGCACGGTGGACGCCTAAAAGCACAGAAGGGGATTGAAGAGTGATGTGGAACTGGCATCTTTTCTTCTCAGCAATAGGTGAAAAACACAACATACTAATTGTTTATTTTTTTCCACTTATTACAATAAATACAAAATAGCTGGATCTACTTTGCCAAAATTTGTAATTGTCAATAGTCATTAGGTTCATGAGGAATTCATCTGCAACTGTATTAAAGTCTGTTATTTCAAACTAAGAGGACAGTGCCTCCACATAACTAATTTATTTTGCTACCAGGATCCCAGTTTGAGAAATCGGACTCAAACTACAATAATTACCAAGAACCGCGAAGAATTTCAGAGAAAATCTCCTCTGGATCTTCAAGGCAAGTAAAAAATCTCATAAATGCTATATTTATTTATTTATTTATTTAACATACTAATAGGTTATTGAACAAATTGCATTTATTTTTTATTTTCTAAATACTTTTTAAAAACTTAACTAAATATAGATTTGTTTTCTCTTGTTAACTGATGTTCTAACAATCTCTCATTTTTTAAATCTAAACTCAAAAATAAAATAGTAGACATAGTTTCAGCCGTAGGACAAATTAATGGCAGTGAACACAAAAGCACATTAACCAAGATACCAAAAATCATGTTTATAATTGGATTTGATTCATACAAGATGTTTTGTATATCTCTTGTTTGTTTGCTTTGTTTGTATTCCCAGCACTTTACCTCTGCTGATGGTCTATACTGTCAGTGCTGGGAAACTTCAAGGAGTGTATTTCGTTTGCTCTTTCGTAATTTTGTACTACACATAAATTGTTTTATATTTTTTATATGTTTTAAAATGTATAGGTAGGAATTTATTTTTTTCTTGATTTGTTTTTCAGGATCTTGAGAAAAAAAATAACTGTATTTCTGAAGAATGAGCTTTCTGGAAAAGCTTCTCTAAGAAAAATATTAAATAGAGAGAATGGCACACAGTACTTTGTGCAGGACTTTACAGAGAAAAATGTGGATATCAAAGAAGCTGCTCTTGATATGACACTCTTCTTCCTGAGAGATATGGAACAAGTTGAGGCTGCAGGGATGCTCTACAAGGTAAGAGGTTCATAGGTACCATATTGTCATTATCACTTATAAAATATAAATGGTGCATAATCTCGATGCATATCTTTTCTTTTTTTTGGTTCTTGTTTGTGTTAGATGAGCTGGTCCTCATTCATCAGCTTACCACTGTAAAGTCAAACTTGAAGAAGAAGCACCAATCTGTATCTGAAGGAATTGCAAAGCATGCAGGACTCCAAGCTCTGAAGAACATCTACACAGATCTCTTATATGACTCTGAGGTTAGTAAACAAGTCAGTACCCAAAATGAAGTAGGACAAGTTCAGGCTGCTGATAGGCGACATGAATCACAAGAGATTCCAGTTGAATGCAAAAATTTATTTGAAGCACATGAACAAGGAAAAAAGATTAGAACTGTGCTGACAAAAGGAGTTGCTGGCATCGGAAAATCAGTCTCTGTGCAAAAGTTTATTGTGGATTGGGCTGACAGTATTCATGACGGTAAAGACAGTGAGGATATTACTTTCATATTTCCTCTTGCATTTCGAGAAATGAACTTAAAAAAAAAAGAAACACAAAGCTTGACAAGTCTTATACGTCAATTTTTCCCAGATAAAAGGACTAAACCTTGCAAGAAATGATAAATTTACATTACTGTTCATCCTTGATGGTTTGGATGAATGTCGTCTTCCTCTGAACTTTGAGGGTAATGAGACTTGTCGTGATGTAACATCACAAGTCTCTCTGGATGTTCTCCTCACAAACCTCATCAAGGGAAATCTGCTTCCTTCTGCTCTCATCTGGATCACCACCAGACCAGCAGCTGCCATTAAAATTCCTCCCGAATGTATTGACCGTGTGACAGAAGTACAAGGATTCAATGATGCACAAAAGCAGGAGTACTTCAGAAAAAGATTCACAAATGCGGATCTGGCCAACGAAATTATTGATAATGTTAGACAATCAAAGAGTCTTTTTATCATGTGCTACATCCCAGTCTTCTGCTGGATTGCAGCCACTGTTCTCCAAAACATTTTAGAGGAGAAAAGAAATAATGATCTGAAAAACAATCAGGCTGATGACATCTCTAAAACACTGCAGGAATCCAATACTGAAGACACTCCCAAGACTCTGACACAAATGTACACACACTTTCTCCGCTTTCAGATCTTGCAGAGTAGACGAAAGTATGACGGAGAATACAGACCAGATGTTTCCTGGGATAAAAATGCCATGCTTTCACTGGGGAGACTGGCATTTCATCAGCTGCAAAGAAACAACCTGCTCTTTTATGACACAGATCTGGAATCCTGTGGTATTGATGCCTCCCAAGCATCAGTGTATTCAAGCATGTGTACCCAGATGTTTAAGGAGGAAAAAGGGATCATTCTTGGTACCACTTTCTGCTTTGTTCACTTGAGCATTCAAGAGTTTATTGCAGCCCTGTATGCACATCTGTTTCTAGATATCAACAAAAAAAGTGTGTTTGATCATCATGAATCTACAGAACAGGAAAACAAAAATGAAACCATGATTGACGGTTCCGCAGTGGACAAGTGCACTGAGAGCAAAACTGACACCTGACCTTTTCCTTCGCTCTCCTGGTCTGTCACTCCAGACCAATCGTCCACTCTTACGAGGTCTGTTGACACAGCAAGATGGAAATGACAAAAACAACAAGGAAATAGTTCAGTACATCAAGGAGAAATTAGAAGATAAGAAGATGTCTCCAGAGAGATCCATCAATCTGTTCTACTGTCTGAATGGAACTGAATCACCAAATCCTGGTGAAAGAGATTCAGACTCAGCTTAGAGAGTATAGGGTAAGTCTTCATCTGGGTGATTCTTCATCTCACCCATTGGGTCTGCTGTGCCTCTGCCTTGTTGACATCAGAGGAGGAGATGGAGGAGTTTGACCTTCAGAAGTTTAAGAAATCAGATGAGTGTCTCTTTTTAGGCTATTGGAAGTTTTAAAAATCTCCCCAAAGAGCCTCTGTAAGTAATACTATAAGTCAAAATCTTTTTGAATCTGAAAAAATATATCTCTATAGTTTTTAATCATTAATTTAAATTAAGTGATAAGGATATTTTGCAGTTAAGTACTCAGAATACTTTAGCCTCTGTATTTTTTTTTTTTTCTTCTAGGTTGTACTGGATTGTGACTCTAACAGATGAGAGGCCAAGCTTAGATTCTGGCCAGAAGCTCTTTGGATCAGATAACAATCTGATAGGAGCTGGAATATGAGTACAATAATATACAAGGATTCAGGAGTGAAGCAGCTCTGCATTGACTGGAGTCGTGTAAATTGGAGATACTGAAGTAAGTTGTGACAACAGACAAATGCCATTATTGTTCGAGATAATCTTTAACAATTGTGCAAAATGCAAATGATAATGACTGTCGAATTTTCCACTGCATGATCTACTTTGTTCCAAAACATGGGCAATATGCTTAAAGGTGACCTATTATGCCCCCTTTTACAAGATGTAAAATAAGTCTCTGATGTATCCAGAGGTGCAAAATGAAGTTTTTAGCTCAAAATCTCTCATAAATATTATTCTGTAGCTTGTTAAACCATTGCCACTTTTAAGGTATGAGAAAACGCAGTATTTTTGTGCTTGTCCTTTTAAAATGCAAATTAGTGGGTGCTCCTGAGGAAGAGGGTGGAGCTTCATAAACATAGCAAATAAACATTTCACCATTAGCAAGTACAAGCCTGTTAAAAAGTCTGTAATTTGATTGTATTGTGCATACAAATGATTTATGATTTACTAGACAAGGAGCATGTTGTGATAAAAAATAACTGCTATCACGTCACAATGCTTCACATTGCTTCATATGCAATTCTATAACCACCATTTCATTTACTGTCATTCTGGTAGCACATGAAGCAGCATCAGTGAAAACAGACAGAGACAATGGTAGTTTTAGCCATACATTAGCCTTACAGAGTGCCAAGAAGTGCTGAAAGGCATTTCGAAAAACAAACATGCAACCACTTTGTCTGGATTGACGCTTAAAAGACAAAGCATTGGTATTGACCTTTAACATAAAGGGGATCTCACCAATTGTTCTCGAAAAATTTCCCTCGAAAATTAAATTAACCACAGTCCTCAGCAGCTCAGATGAAGGGAGTCTATGGAGACTCATGTGTTTGTTGGTGCATCAGAAATAACAGCACTTGTAATGCCCTCTTGGCGCTGACATTGTAAATCACTAGTATTGGCATACTGCCGTTTCTCATTCAGGGTTGGCTGTGTCTATGTTGTCACAAAGCAGAGAGAATCACAAATGGCGGAACTTTTCCCTATGATGATGTGTACATAGGAGAATCTGAAATTGCTTGTTCTGGAGAAGCTGTTCATGATTTATTAGAATTATAAATAGATTTTATTATTTCCACCACCATATTCACGATGATGATGATTTATCAACATTTCCTTTCTCTTGACAGGAGGAAAACAAACACAACTAAGAAAACAAGTTTTTACCACCAGAACTAAAGAACATTTGAGATCTCAGGCTCTCAGATAAAGCGGCACTGTTGCGCCGCCATTTACAGGTTTGCGCAGCATGCATTCGACCGTTTCCAGTGCGCTGCTATAATCAATGGCATTTTAGTCACAAAGATTCATGACTCAAAAGAAACTAAAATCCAAGAAATTTGCTGTCAAAATTAACTTTGCACTGCAGTCCCACTTTTGCTAATTTAAATACCTTATTAAAGGGGATTTTTTACATAATAGAGTCCCCTTTAATTTACACCCTTTGTTTTGCATCGATAAGGATACAAGCTTAATGATAAATTATAACGTAATCATGGTGGTGTTGATCACCTCATGAAAAGTCAGCCTGCTCTTTGCCTTTTCTTTCATTGTGGAAAAAAAGCACATTTTGGTAGCTTAGGGGCTTATATAAAAAGAAACAAGGAATTAGAGTTTGAAAGCACTACCCAACCCAATCCAGCTATATGTTAGCTGAGTCCTTAAGACAGGTGAAGCCCCTTTCACATTCGCTGCGCTCACACTCCAGAAAATTGCGGGAACATTGCTGGATCACCTTCTCAGTGAGCGCATGCACGCCCCTGGAATTTGCTTCGGGATGCGATCCGCGGCTTGGGGACCTGGCTAACATTGCCGGTTCCAGTCCCCGAATGAGCTCTGTGTAGACAAAGCCAGAATCAATGCCGCGGTCTTGCGGATGATGCACGCTATCGTCATGACACTTTTACCTGGTGTTTTGAAGGCAGATCCAGCGTTACATAACAAAAAATAGAGTGCAAACCAAAATGAAGCAGAGATCAAGTAGTTCCGCACTAAAGCTGAGTAGTTGATTCGCCCAGCTTAAGGGAAAGTTAACGTGCCTAGCATTTTCGACTGCGTGCATTACACGCCGCTAATCCTGATTTCCATGGCGTCATTCTGGCGGGACGCTTACGGGTTGTGTGTGAGCGCGCGCACATATTCTGGAACTCACGCGGTGTGAAAGGGGCAAAATCTAGCTTACCTGGGAACAATTGCTGGGACACATTATCCATGTATTTTCCGGAATTGCAGTGTGAAAGGGGCTTGAGAGACAAGACACATGTGACATGAGATCATTAAAGACAGCTGATTTTGGAAAATTAGTGGCACCAATATAAGCACTGTAAATTGCGGCATTAGCATTTTCCCTAGCTGCGGTAAAGCGCTTGTCACTTCTCATTAAACATTTACAGCTCGCGGCTTCCACTGGGCCCCACAAAAAAATGGTGCTATAAGCTCTAAAAGCAGTTCTTTGGCTCATAATCATAGGGGGAACCACTTCGCTGCTATGTAGCACCTTTGTCAAATGGTGCTATGTAGAAGCATAAAAGGTGCCATATATGACTTTGTCAAATGGTGCTATGTAGAACCATAATATTAGGTGCCATATACAGTAGGTGGACATCCAAAGCGTTACTTCCTCCGCGGGCGTCTGCAAAGTGCATTTGCATCATTTTGACCGCTGAGTGGTAACCGTCTAGGATTTTCAGCAGAAGCATCAAAGAAGCACATTTTTAGCAAACGGAGGCGTCAGTTTTACTTACCAGCTGATAATGTGTTACATTTTGGCTGACTGCAGTCAGGAAAAATGAAAGAAAAAACACTATAGTTAAAATATTTAATATTCACGGATGAAAGTTTGGTACTTATGAAGTTATGTGCATTTTAGAACGAATTCGAAGTAGGATAAATGTCAAGCCTGTGCCTGAGCCTGTGCTTATTTTTCTCTCTGGCTCCACAGTATTAGACCATATTTTAGATTTGACACATTTAATAGGTGTGTGCAGTATTATTATATATAATGAATTATGTATTATATTATTCAAAATAAATGTGGTTTACTTTGCATTGTAGCATTAAAAGTGGTAGCCTATTTTATGAGCTAGGCTACATGGATCTTATATGCAAAATGTCAATATTCTCATATATTAGGCCTATATTTTAATTTGATATTTTTAAATTCCTTTAATAAAACAACATGCATTTTTGTTATCCGTTACCTGTCCTTTATTTTGACAGACAAACTTTGGGGAAAATATATTTGTCTGTAGACTGATTAAGAAATTGTTATGCAGTTTTATAAATTATTTTCTTTATTTTAGTAAAACGTTGAGACACTGTATAATTTTCGCTCCCATTATTTAGGCCTAATTAAAACAAAGAAACTAATAAATTAAACCTGCACCATTTAGCTAAATCATTGAAATTCTAAAGAATGGACTGATTAATAAAACGATCCTCACCGATTAAACTCAAGTGCTCTCATTATAATCACCAAAGTTCAAATGATGTAAAAAAGAGCTTCATTAATAGACAACTTCAGTGATTTTAAAGTGGAGTCACAAGTACTTGCTTTTTACATAGAATTTAAGTAAAAAAAAAACTTCTGCAGCCGCATTTAAATGCAGGTGTGTAAAATGTCTATGCGCAAGATTTGCGCTGGGCCCTTGAGTGATGCTGAGTGCACGCCAAGCAGCATTTATTCTCATTTGTTTTATCTTCATTACAAATCTTGTTTTGTTTTATTTTGAATAATTGCATGTAAAAATTATTTACGTTGTAATGCATATGCAAAAATGTGAATAATTATTCATATTTAAGTGTTTGTGCGAAAATTATTAATGCGCATGCAGGACGGGCGACCTCTAGGTCCTTAAGATTTTTATGATAATGAATTAACTTAAAATTTGATATACTGATAAATATATCTACAGAAAGCTTGAAATGTCTTTTAAAACGAATCAATTCAGAACGAAAGCATTATAGCAATCTGTGAAAGTTGTGTTTCCTCTTTAAAGGCGCATCCATGTGGAAAGTCAGCACTGTGAATTTCATCTTTACATGCGACAAGAAAACATTTGTTTATTAATAGTAAATTAAAATATACTCCTTTTTTACAATTATTAGGCTACTTCATGTGCTTTGGGGCAAACTTAATGCATGCTTGGCGTCTGGAATATAATAAAGGCTCATTATGGATTATAGATGTAAATGTAATATAAACCTGCGATTAGTTTGAATAATGACAAATGAGCGACTAGTAACTAGAAAAATCTTACATGGGGAGGGTAGAGACCTATTAAATACCCTCTAGACATCTGTTAAAGTTTACAGCATTTTATCTGGCGTTTGCATAAATTCTTCTTCTTTCAGAGCGGTCTGTAATGGAGAGATACCTTGCTGATTTTCCTCCTGAAACACAAAAGCGAAAATTGAAATAAAATTGATGTTTTTTTGAGAATAAGCCAACCCTT
>NW_024879395.1:587-778 GCF_018340385.1 Cyprinus carpio | reverse complement strand
TAATAATAATAATAATAATAATAATAATAATAATGTCTCCAAAAACTCCAAAATGTTTTTTTTTTTTGTCTTGTTTGTAACACATATATTCCCAAATCTAAAAAAGCCTATAAAACATCATAGACGGATCATACTGATGTCTGGACTCTGTTTGTGATTTAGAAAAACACAAAGAGATGGTTCAATATATT
>NW_024879395.1:0-381 GCF_018340385.1 Cyprinus carpio | reverse complement strand
TGATACCCTCATAAGACACTGTCCATATGAAAGACCAAGAGATTCACACCTTTATCTCGACCCCCACAATCTATACAGAACTATCCCCCAACCCCCTCCAGCTGAACTGAATTCGGTCTGTTTTTGTCTGTGAGGAACAGTGTGTTGTCATGTTACTGGGCTGAAACATGCCTGCGCTCACAGCAGCCCTACTCTTTTTATTCATTATTTTCCCGCAGCCCATATTATTGTTTTTACAAGATAATTAATCATTATTTTAGGAAAATCATTGTTATTTGTGAATAGCGTTTCGCTCACTTTAAGACCAATGAGGTCCCTCCATCAGCTTCTCCCTTCCCACCGTAGCGGGACTCGGCCTTCATCTACCAACAATACGTAACT
>NW_024879394.1:137460-137632 GCF_018340385.1 Cyprinus carpio | reverse complement strand
AATGAATCTAAAATATATAAAAGTTTAATTTTTATAATTACATGAAGGACCTGTATTGAAGTACAAATCCAAACACCAGAAGCAAACTCTCAGTGTTCTTTCATTGAAAAACTATGCATTTTGTTTATTCAAAGGCTATATGGTTGAAATAATATTTTAGTTCAAAACTGTA
>NW_024879394.1:134002-136459 GCF_018340385.1 Cyprinus carpio | reverse complement strand
CAGAAATTGAATAAAGTAATCAAATGTAAAACAGCATTGCATATTTGGACTGTATAAATTCAAGATTATTCCTCATTAAAGTTACAAAAGCTTTTTAATCAAGAGCAGTGAGTGATTTCTTTGTTGCTGCTGTTCGATTAATATAAAGACTGTCACTGCGGGTTTGCGCGCTTCGGGTGAGCGCATGCACAATTTTTCTCACTGCGTGCACGAGCTCGCGTCCTTTGGCTCTTACATGTTTAAACTCGCAAGGCTTAAATGAGTTTAGTTTAAACACAGATATCAACGTGTGCTGTTCAGGTCTCATCTGTGAGCACGCGCTATAAGCACCCGGGTGATGACGGAATAAATGACTGCTCATATTCCAGCATACAGCATTCGCGTTGAACAAGAGTGAATGATTTGTCCAGGGTTTTTTTTTCTCTCTCATCGCTGTTGTTATAATGTCTGTGATCCCAGAATGCGCATGCATCAACAGAAACATATATTAGCTGAACCTTGTTTGTTTTACGTGCTATATTACATATTACAGATGCTTTGTCAGATTTAAGTTGAACCGCGGTCCGAGCGCGTGCCGAACCGTGTGTGGTGAACCAAACGGTTCGGTTTTTTTTAGTGAACCGTGCCACCCCTAATATATATATATATTTTTTTAGAAATCTTGGCCAACTGAAAAGTATGAACATGAAAAGTATGAGCATGTACAGCACTCAATACTTAGTTGGGGCTCCTTTTGCCTGAATTACTGCAGCAATGCGGCTTGGCATGGAGTCGATCAGTCTGTGGCACTGCTCCGGGTATGAGCCCAGGTTGCTCTGATAGTGACCTTCAGCTCTTCTGCATTCTTGGGTCTGGCATGTCGCGTCTTCCTCTTCCTTACCTTGGTGCCACCAATGTGGGGGTTGAGTCCAGGCCAATTGCTGGCCAATTAAAAACAGGCATACCATGGTCCTTAAACCAGGTACTGTTAACTTGGGCACTGTGTGCAGGTGCCAAGTGCTGTTGGAAAATGAAATCTGCATCTCCATAAGGATTGGTCAGCAGCAAGCAGCGCCAGCAGTGAAGTATAAACTTCCCTGGTATACGGCTGTGTTGACCTTGGACCTCCAGAAAGCTTACAGTGGACCAACACCAGCAGATGACGCAGCACTAAAGCCATCACTGACTGTGGGAAACTTTACACACACTGGGATTACTCAAGCAATGTGGATTGTGTGCCTCTCTCTCTTCCTCCAGACTCCTGGGACCCTGATGTATCAGAGGAAATGCAAAAGGTACTTTCAGCCAGAGAACATAACTTTGGACCACTCTTGTAGCAGTCCAGTCCTTTTGTCTTTAGCCCAGGCAGAGGCAGCTTCTGGCTGGCTGTCTGTTGTTCAAGAGTTGCTTGACACAAGGAATCGCGACAGCTGAAAACCATATCTTTTTGTGTCGTGGTTCTTCGCTTTACTGACTCCAGCTGCAGTCCCTCTTTTTTTGAATCTCCCCACATTTTGAATGGGTTTGGTTTCACAATCTCTCAGATGCGGTTATCCCCTAACCTTGTACACTTTTCTGCCAGATGCTTTTCCTTCCCTTCGTCTCTCTATTAATGTGCTTGGACACAGAGCTCTGTGAACAGCCAGCATCTTTGCAATGACCTTTGTGTCTTGCCCACTCCTTGATACAAGGTGTCAATGATCATCTTTTGGACAATGTTAAGTCAACAGTCTTCCCCATGATTGTAGCCTACAGAACTAGACTGAGAGACCATTTAAAGGCCTTTAAGGGTTGCAGGTGTTTTGATTTAATTAGCTGATTAGAGTGTGGCACCAGGTGTCTTCAATATTTAATTTTTAATATTAAAGATTTATATCAATCTGTGTGTAATGAATGAATGAAATATACAAGTTTCACTTTTTGAATGGAATTAGTGAAATAAATCAACTTTTTGATGATATTCTAATTATATGACCAGCACCTGTATGTATGTATATGTACTTATATATATATATATAATATATGCTATATATATATAGACTGCATAATTTTTTTTGTTTTGTTAAAAGCCAGCAATTTCTTTTTATTTACAAATTTTGTAAAAAAAAAAAAAAAAAAAAATGTATTGAATAGGTTTGACCAAATTGAGATGTACTTTTTATTTAAGGTTTTATACTGTGTTATTCAGTGTTTTATTTTGTTTTTGTTTTTTTTCTTTCTCTTCTTGTTTGGTTTGTAGTGATCTTGAGGGGCCAAAATATTCACATTTCTTAAGAATGAGCTGGAGAAGTTTGGCTTCATTACAAAGAGAACACACAATGCTTGGTGAAGGACTTTAATGAGAATAGATGCAGTATCAAGAAGCAGCTCTTGATCTCACCACTCTACTTCCTGAGAGATGAAGCAAGATGAAATGGCGACACTCGAAGATAAAAAAAAGAGACTCATGGCCATCTCTCCAGATTTATCAGTCAGTAC
>NW_024879394.1:133684-133890 GCF_018340385.1 Cyprinus carpio | reverse complement strand
TTGACACAAGGAATGCGACAGCTGAAACCCATGTCTTGCATATGTCTGTGCGTAGTGGTTCTTAAAGCACTGACTCCAGCTGCAGTCCACTCTTTTTGAATCTCCCCCACATTTTTGAATGGGTTTGGTTTCACAATCCTCTCCAGGGTGCGGTTATCCCTATTGCTTGTACACTTTTTTCTACCAGATCTTTTCCTTCCCTTCGT
>NW_024879394.1:125225-133581 GCF_018340385.1 Cyprinus carpio | reverse complement strand
TGTTTGGTACGCATTAAAGGCCTTGCAGGTGTTTGAGTAATTAGCGATAGAGTGTGGCACCAGGTGTCTTCAATCTGGAACCTTCACAATATCAATTTTCTGAGATACTGAATTGGGATTTTACTTATTGTCAGTTATAATAATCAAAATTAAAAGAAATATATCAATCTGTGTGTAATGAATGAATGATTTGAATGGATAGTGAAATAAATCAACTTTTGATGATATTCTAAATTATATTGACCAGCAACTGTAGTGTATGTATGTATTATGCTTATCTATAATATATATATATATATATTATTTTATTATTATATATATATAGACTGCATTACATTTTTTTTTGTGTTAAAAATAACAGAAACCGTTTTCATTTTTTATTACAAATTGTAAAAAAAAAAAAAAATGTATGAATAGGTGTGACCCAAATTGAGATGTACAATTCGTTTTATACTGTGTTGTTCAGTGTTTTTTTTTCTCTCTGCTCTTTTGTTTGGTGTGGAGATTTGAGGGCAAACTCTTCACAGTCTTAAGAATGGTGGAGAAGTTTAAGAAAAACTTTCCAAAAAGAGAACTACACAAGGCTGGTGAGGAACTTTAATAGAGGAAAGAATGCAGTATCAAAGAAGCAGCTCTGATCTCACACTCTACTTCCTGAGAGAGATGAAGCAAGATGAAGCTGCTGATACTCTAGAAGGTAAGAGACTCATGGCCATCTCTCAGATTTATCAGTCAATTATGAGAGAAAATTAAGACTAAGACTTTTCCCCCTGTGTTTAGACAATCTGGTCTTCATTCATCAGCTGAAATGTGGTTTAAAGAAGAAGTATCAATGTGTGTTTGAAGGAATTGCAAAGCAAAAGGAGACTCATACTTCTGAACATCTACACAAAGATCTCTATATCACTCAGGGTTGTGAACAGGTCAATACTGAACATAAAAGAAATACAAGACAGATTGAAGTGGCTTCTAAGCTCATGAATCACAAGAGATACCAATTGAGTGCAAAAAATTTGTTTGAAGAAGAATCTGCACAAGACAAAGAGATCAGAACTGTACTGACAAAAGGAGTTGCTGTGCTCCCGGAAAATCTGCCTCTGTGCAAAAAAGTTTGTTCTGATTGGGCTGAAGAAAAAAAGAAAAATCAAGATATCAACTACTCCATATTCTTCCTTTCCGAGAGTTGAACTTACTGGAAAAAAAGAAAAACAAAGTTTGATGGACCTTATATAAATCAGTTTTTCCCAGAAATAAAAAGGAATGAACCCATAAAGAAGAAATAATTTTAAAGTCCTGTTTATCCTTGATGGATTGGACGAATGTCGACTTCCTCTGAACTTTGATGGTAATGAAACATGGCGTGATGTATCATCACCAGTCTCTCTGGATGTTCTCCTAACAAACCTGATTAAGGGGAAATCTGCTTCCTTCTGCTCTCATCTGGATCACCACCAGACCAGCAGCTGCCAGTAAGATTCCTCCTGACTGTATCGACCGGCTGACAGAGATACGGGGATTCAATGATGCACAAAAGGAGGAGTACTTCAGAAAAAGATTCAAAGATGACAATCTGGCCAAAGAAATACTTGATCATGTTAAAAAATCAAAGAGTCTGTTTATCATGTGCCACATCCCAGTCTTCTGCTGGATTTCAGCCACTGTTCTCCAGAACATTTTGGAAATTAAAACCATTAATAATCAGCAAAACAATGAGGCTGATGACGCCTCCAAAACACTGCAGGAATCAAACACTGTAGACACTCCTAAGACTCTAACGCAAATGTACACACACTTTCTCCGCTTTCAGATCCAGCAGAGCAGACGAAAGTATGATGGAGAATACACACCAGATGTTTCCTGGGATAAAGATGCCATCCTTTCACTTGGGAAACTGGCTTTTCATCAGCTGGAAAGAAACAACCTGATTTTCTATGACACAGATCTGGAAGCCTGTGGTATTGACGTCTATAAGGCATCAGTGTGTTCAGGCATGTGTACCCAGATCTTTAAGGAGGAAACAGGGATCATTCTTGGTACCATGTACTGTTTTGTTCACTTGAGCATTCAAGAGTTTATTGCAGCCCTTTATGCACATCTGTTTCTAGAATTCAACAAAAAAAGTGTGTTTGTTCAGTCCTCTATGGAACAGAAAACAAATGAAACCATGATTGATTTGCTCAAGACTGCAGTAGACAAGGCACTTGAGAGTGACAATGGACATTTGGACCTTTTCCTTCGCTTCCTCCTCGGTCTGTCACTCAGAAGAAAAATGTCTCTACGAGGTCTGTTGACACAAGGCTGCAAATGACCAGATCAAAAGAATATTGAGTACATCCAGCCAGAAATTTGAAGCTAATCTGGTCCTCCAGAGGATCCATCAATCTGTTTCTAAACTGATCTGTGAACTGAACGACCAATGCTGTTGAAGAATTCAAGACCCCCCTTAACATGGCGTCTCTCTCTATCTGCTGATCGTTCTCTCCCAGTGGTCTGCGGTGGCCTTTGTCTTGTTGTGACATCAAGGAGAGCTGTAGATATTGAGCGTCGAATTCAAGAAATCAGATTGAGTGTCCTCATTAGACTATCAGCATCATCAAAACCTCCCAAAAGAGCTCTGTGTCCCTTTAATATATTTGTCATTATTTGGTCTCATCTGAAAAACCATTGTATTCTACAATCAGTTATTCTTATTATTATTATAATCATAAATTATTTTAAAGGCATTTTTTTTTGGTAACTTTTTTTTTTTTTTAATATAAGTAGTGCATGAATTAAGCTGTAATGCTAATCCATATTAGTGGTGGGCATTTATATGAAGAGTGCACTTACATTTATAATCATATAGAAATATGGTTTTTAAGTAAAAGGAAACTTATATGAGGGAGATGAGATATTTTATTATTATTAGTATTATTATGATTTATTATTATATTGAACATTTTAATGATCCTTGAGTTAAAAAAATATATAAAGAACATAAACATGTATGCAATGTTTTTATGGTTATTATTATATATATATTAATATATATCTATATA
The DNA here is from genome assembly GCF_018340385.1 of Cyprinus carpio. Lineage (NCBI taxonomy): Eukaryota > Metazoa > Chordata > Actinopteri > Cypriniformes > Cyprinidae > Cyprinus > Cyprinus carpio. The sequence continues at coordinate 130,543 of NW_024879394.1, read as the reverse complement.
TATATTATATAAATCGTATCTGCTACAACTATACTATGTACTCAGTTGGTCTTCTGTGTCTGTGCTGCAAATGAGTCAGAATTCTCACAATCAAATTTGAGCACATGAAAAAACAGTCCTACCTTAAATTTTTTTCGATTTGACTTTTCACAAAAACATTTTATGAGCCTACGTTTAGTGATCCCTGTGCTCCATTTAAATAACAACTTGTGATACCTTGATCATGTATCTGTTATAGCGTATCACAAAACTATTCGTGTTTTCACAATATAAGCTTATTTTAGGTGTCAGACATTTAAATACTATAAATGTAAATTCGAGCTAAAAAAAACAAAAAAAAAATATAGTATAGTGTATATATTATATGTGTATCATATAAGTTTATATATATTTATATATAGATAGAATATATATATATCTTATATAGTTTGTAAGGAACACGATACACAGCGATCCATCACGCATCCACCGCTTGTGTGGCTGCGGGTGTCATGTGCCAAGCATGACACATCACCATGGAAACAATAAGGTGATACAATCTAAATCATAGGTGGCCTCAAAAAAAAAAACTCAAGGTAAATATTTAAACTTCAGTGTGAAAAGATCAAAAATGATCGTTATTGTTTTTCTGAGAGGTCTACCTTTTTGTTTTGTCCATCAGTAACCAAGGCACTTAGCTTCTAACATTTAGGATTTGGTTTTGAAAACAAGAGACCCTTGCAGGACCAGACTGATGTTAAAAGAGTTATTAAGAGTAGAGGTGTGACACGGGAGTGGATTTTCAAACCTCTCGCGTCCCACTCCCACTCCCACAAAAATCCTGTCCCATCCCAATCCCACAAAAAACTGGGGTGAAATCCTGTCGTCCTAATCCCAGGAGAATGCGTCCCCTTTTGTTAGCCGCTTTCTTTATGTAGGTACTCCTTTAGTGTGACTTTTCTCTTCGTTGTTTTCAGTTGTTTACATTAATGGTTTTGCATGTATTTTGTAAAAATAAATAAATAAATAAATAAATTTAATAAAATAAAACTTCGAACATTAGCATGATGCAGTCGGTCACGAGACACCACGGTATGTATATACCAACTAACAGGTACTGGTTCCAAGAACGTTCTGACAACTTGATAGTTTGGGGTTCCCCAGAATGTTCCAAAGGGGTAATTTCCCTGTTGGTTAGCAAGGAAAATGTTCTTGACATAAATAGAACCTCTTTACTCCACGATGCCGCTGCTGTACGTGAGTGATCATCCCGCTTCTCCCGTCCGTAGAGTAAACGTGGAAGATGAGACGAGTCATAGATTTAGGATGTAGGCTACTTCAGTAATCAGTAGGCTACTAAACCATGTGTTATTTTTAAACTATATTTTAATGATTAGAGATAATCAGAGCACATTTAACGGCCAGGAGCATTATTAAATGAGAGATTGAATTATCCATTTACCTACCATGTACCATGTACCATATAATAACCCAGATTTTACACTTCATAGCGCCAAATAACAATGACTTTAACAAAATGTTGGGTTTTTAAAAATGTGAATTTTATTTTTCCGAACATTAAAAATTAATAACATTTTGTTTGAGCTTTTAAGTAGGGATAACTGACCATAGAATTTCTTACCACTGGATTAACGATGGTATGCTTCTCTCTTTCGGTCAGTAAAAAAAAAACGTTTACTCTGGGTTAACGGTCTCTTCAATCAGACGTGTCAATCTCTCTGTAAAATCACAATATTTACTATCGTAAATATAAATTACAAGTATTTCTTCAATAAAGAGTTCAATAAACGAATGCTAGTCAGTCAGTAAATGAAATGACTGTTAATTTTTAAATTATGCATGTGTGCAGCTTTATGTGTAAGGCAGAAGCTCATGCAGTTCAAAGGTGCACAGTAAAGAAATATACAAACAAACCCAGTGTTTATGATATGCTTTTGAGACTATGCTTAACATTGACTTAATTTCAGCTATAAAGTTGGAATTATATTATCATTATGATCGATGACATACTTTGATGTCTACACGTTATTAAAAGCTTATTTCAGAAATGAATTCTGCAAAAATTTTTTAATGATTAAAAATAAACATTTCACTAACCTGAAGGAACGTTCCTGGAACATTTCCATTTTGTTATAATATACGCTAAATATAACCTACGAGGACCTTCTGGAAGTTCCGCTTAGTTATCAAATACAATTAAAAAATAACCTACTGGGAACATTCTGGGAACGTTCCTTTTAGGTTATCAAAAAATAAAGCCTAACACAACCTACATGGCACCTTCTGGATTGTTCCCTTTTAGGGTAAACAAGAACTTAAAATAACCTGCCGGGAACGTTCTGGTACCTTCCCTTTTGGTTATTAAATACGTACAGAGACGTTTCCCGAACGTCCTTATTTGGTTCCCAAAAAAAAAAACTACTGGGAACCTATGGGACTGTTAGGTGACATTCGGTATTGTTGGGAACAACCAGGCTTACGTGAGCTTCTTTTCTTTCGGGTGCCTTTTTAGAAGCGGCACAGAACTTGCAGCACACAGATACTTTACTAGCGGATGGAGAACCGCGATGGCGTCTAATGTTCTTCCTATCACAAATCAATCGTTTTGACTCGGAAGACATGGAATATCAATGCTTTATGAATAAATTATGATGGTAGTTGTATCTGCCTGTTATATCTTGTGTTTTATTGACAAATGATATTTAGTTAGAGTTTAGGAGCAGAGGTTGTGTTACCTGCTCATAAATGTGTAAATAGTATAATATAAATAAATCTGTTGTAACTGTTTACACCGAACAAATCACACCCCAACATATACACAATAATGGCAATATAATTACTCAATATATAATTTAATAATGACAATTAAATTCCCAGTATCTTTCGTGTCGGCATATTGACGCCATGGTTTCCTATTTAAAGCAATGGAGGACCCTGCAGGTTGAAAAATGACCAAGGGTCAATATGTGATGAGTTGGTAGTAGATTTTTCAGACACAAAGTTTTGACATTTCTTGCTCAAGTTCACAGAGACTGAGACAGCAGAAAACACATCCTGTTTGCTTTAATTACATTTTTACAGAAACACAATGTTTCATTGTTATTTTGATTACACTCAAGCAACTTAAAGTCTCCTGCAGATTAGGAATATATTACTTTTATCTCAGCCTGAAAGCAAAGGAGGAATATTTTAAAAAGCAGAAGTGATCCACAGTGGCGTCTCATCTGTCATGCAGTGAAGGCACTTTACTGTTCAGCAAACACTGCCTGAGCCTTCAATGGCCTTTTCACATTCTCTAAATTCGGCGCGTGTACGGAGGCGGGTATCGCGCTGCACTCAACTGAACAGCATCAGCAGCAATCGTACAGTAGAGTCTATGTGTTGCTTTCTTGCACCTGATGCTATGTTCAGAGCTAGCAACGGTTCTTCTGGCGGCTTTTTGCCAATGCTTTAAATCGTTGTGAGCAGGAAATCAGACAATATTGTCAATATACGCAAAATGACAGCTTCTGTGATGTATTGAATTGTTGTAAATAAATATCACATTTCCAACTGGTCAGTGTTGAAAAACGCTGGGAAATCACTTCCCCCATGTAACCTATGGTTGATTACTGAAAAGACTGGCCACATTTTAGAAAAAAAAAAAAAATCACCCGCACTGACTTTAAAGCTGCTTCTAGTGGAGTGAAAACAGAGGCAGGCCCTAATCCTACATAAACGAGTACTAAGGGAGTTAAGACAGTAATGCTTGATAATAACAGCTTTATAATCTGTTTTCGGTTGTGTGTGTTGTTGAAAATTAAGAGCCGCCACTATAAAACTGAGGCCGCCAGACGGCAGAAGTGGGAAAAGAGAGAAAAGAAATTGAGCAGAAAAGGGGCTTAATTGATGGTTTAGTGTTGCAGCAGTGGCTTTGAAGGCGGCTGTGCCAGTCTTCTTCTGTAATGAACATGAATAGTATTGTCCTGGGCTCTTCAAAATAAAGTAATATTCTAGATGCTCTTCATCAAGGATAGTTTAGATTTTTAGAATGCATATATTATCTTATTTTCCATCGATGATTAGAGTTTTACAACACTGGCTGCGCGCTTTGGTAATAAAGGTGTAAGGTCAGATTTTCTTATTGATCTGAACAAAAGAAGCAGAAGTGCTGAATAAAAATGCAAGTTACTCTGACAGCATGTGATGCATTAGAACAGCAGAAATACACCATTATTTATGGTACCACTGTAACCAATGCCAGCGCTGCGCAACGCAGCTTGCCCTGCTTTGTTTTCACAGCAAATCAGGAAGTTAAACAGTATTTAATTTTTCAAACAGCCATTTAGATTTTTAATCACTTTGGTGTTAGGAAATCACAACTTTAACTATACCATATCTTGTAAAAAACAGTTTTTACAAGTATAATTTTTGCATTTTTATCAGGAATCAACATGCCAGCCAAAATAGATTATTCTGTAGTGTTATTGATATAATAATAATAATATTATAATAATATAATCATTCTCTTTAATTTCATAATCCAGGTTTCTTGCTTTATTAATTAACTTGCTTTATTTTATTCTGAAGCTTAACACTTTTAACATTTTTAAATGGGCCCATCCGCCTCTATTTTGAAATGCTTAGTGCCCCCAAAAGCAGGACCTCCCGGAGATTTGATTTTAAAATGCAGTGAGTTATAAGCATAAGTTCCAGAACAAGAACACTCAAGTAAATTACAAGTTTCCCAGAAAACTGTAATCTGTATCTGACATGTACTTGATTACTGTCCGTCCTGGTTTCACACATGACTGGAATAACACATCCTCTGTAGCAACATTTTTTTTTTCAGCTTTCAAAGCAGCCGAGATTTTATATATCAGAAAGTATGGATTATTTAAAATAAACCTAAGGTACTTAAATCCAGTAAATAATCTAATATTGACTTGTTGATAATCAAAAAGTTATTATTATATTTATTTTTCTGACAATCATTAAGCTTGTATGCAAAAAATATGTGTACATGTCATGGGAGATTTTGTGGAATCAATCCAGAGGGTAAAGCAGTGGTTGACTGGAGGATGACTGTGTAAAACAGTTTTCCAGCAAGGTTTTGGAAATGTTAATAATGTAGAGGATTTATAAATCAATGTTTCAGTTATAATGCAGTAGGCTTTATAGTGTTAAATTATCAGACAACAAAACATAATTTTAGTTATTTTCACTAACTTTTGCTATGTAGGTATTTTGAACTTCTGCTATAAAGCACATATAGGTTCTTACATAATTGTTAAAGCTAAAAGCATTAAACCCGCAGAATCTCCACTTCAAGAGCACAT
>NW_024879394.1:118012-125052 GCF_018340385.1 Cyprinus carpio | reverse complement strand
CATGTTTGCAGCTCTTCAGAACAAATAAACACTCAAGTAAATTACAAAGTTTCCAGAAAACTTTAATCTGTAATCTGAAATGTACTTGATTACTGTCCATTCTGTCAAACATGACTGTAATAAAACATCCTCTGTAGGCAAGACATTTTTTTTTTTTTTTTTTTTTTTCAGCTTTCAAATGCAGCCATATTTTATATATACATAAGTATGCATTTATTTAAATAAACCCAAGGTATCTTCTAAATCCAGTAAATATTAATAATATTGAAATGTTGATAATATAAAAAGTTATTATTATATTTATTTTCTGAAAATCATTAAGAACTTTTATGCAAAAAATATGTGTATATTGCATCGGGGATATTTTTTGAATCAGTCAGAGGGTAGAAGGCAGGAGGATGACTGTGTAAAACAGTTTTCCAGCAAGGTTTTGGAAATGTTAATAATGTAGAGGATTTATAAATTAATGTTTCAGTTATAATGCAGTAGGCTTGGTAGCGTTCAATTATCAGACAACAAACATAATGTTAGTATGTTTAAAGTTATTTTCACTAACTTTTGCTATGTAGGTATTTCTTAACCTTCTGCTATGCTACTACAGGTTCTTACATACCGTCAAAGCTAAGCATTAAACCCCCAGAATCTCCAGACTTCAAGACACTCACAAAGATGACAGAAGTGTAATTTTTTAAAAATATATAACCTATTGTCATTAAAGCTATATATTCAAACAAACAAACACACACATATACAGTACATATATATATATATTAGGTCTGTCAATGATTAAAAATTTTGAATCTAATTAGTACATGATGTGTAGATTAATCAAAGTTTGCTGTGAAAAATACCTACCAAAAGATTTATTTAAAGCTATTTTTGTGCTAAATGAGAAAACATTACACATAAAGAAATATTTTTATTTGATCCAACATAAAATTTATTACATATAAACGCGAAGGCAACCGCCTAACATAAATTAAACATCTCTTTTTTTTTTTTTTCGCTCATGCAACGAAAAGTCACTGGTGTAAACTTTCAAAACAGATTTAGAGCACAACCGTTTTCGTAAATACCCTTTTATGTTAAGCACAAAAAAAAGCAAGTCATTCAGGTTTGAGTAAATGGTGACATAAATTTGTATGAACTTTAAAGTTTTTTTTTCCCTTTTACTATTACTATTATTATTATTATTATTATTATTATTTAAATGAAGTAATACAATAATACCAAAAATAAGAAACTAAAACTGCCTGCAGGTGGCAGTAAATGTCTTTGAGTATTCATTGATTCATTTGATTTGTTCAAATGGCTGATTCATTCAGGAATTAAGTAAACAGCTCACTTTATGAATGGGCACTCATGTGATTTTGATCTCGCTGCTTGTGTGATATTGCTTATCATATGATTTATTTTTTTTTTTTTGCTCCAATATTTTGAATTTTAGGGCATAACTGTATTTTTGGAGTTGTTGCACTGCATCATATTTGTGACCATGGACCACAAAACCAGTCATAGGGGTATTTTTTTTAAGATGAGATTACAGCATCTGAAAGATGAATAAATAAGCTTTGCATTGATGTATGGTTTATTATGATAGGATAATATTTGGTCGAGATACACCTATTTGAAAATCTGGAATTTGAGGGTGCAAAAATAAATAAATAAATAAAGTTGTCCCAATTAAGTCCTTATCAATGCTTATTACTAATCAAAAATTAAGTTTTTCTATATTCACGGTAGAGAATTTGCCAAATATATTCATGGAACATGATCTTTACTTAATATCCTAATGTTTTTTGGCATAAAAGAATAATCGATAATTTTGACCCATGCAATGCATTTTTGGCTATTGCTACAAATATACCCGTGCTACTTAAGACTGGTTTTGTGGTCCAGAGTCACATTTGTCAACAGTTACTGTATGAAATGTAAGATGACGTACAGGTCCAGTGCATTAACTCCGTTAAAATATTTTAATCACATTTTTTTTTCATAACTAATTAAGTTAATGTGTTAAACTGACTGATATGCTTTTGTCGAGCAAATTTGTCACTAAATCAAAAATACTAACATACAGAAAAAGCTCATTACTGAAGAGTAATGTTAGTTCAGTATATAGTATATATATATCAAAAATACTAACATACAGAAAAAGCTCATTACTGAAGAGTAATGTTAGTTCAGTATATAGTATATATATATACTCACATCTGTATGTTATTTATTTTTTTTCTGTAGGTAAATGATTGCACTTACCAGATAGCAAGTTTGTCAGACCGTCTGGTTGCCAGCTCTTGGATCTAGACCGCCAGTCCTAAAAGAGCTAACAGAACACATAATAATCTGGCAGATTCAGGTGTGAAGTTCTGCTCTGGCATTGGACTGAAGAACACAATATGGAAATTGTGATGATACTGAGGTAAGTTGTGGTGACCACACACAAAAATTCAGATCTCAACTCACAATCTGAAGTGTTGAACAACATTTATTTTTTTTTTTGTTTTAATTTGAATAAGAGATTGAACTATCATTATCAGTAACTGTGGATTATGCCTTGTTGCCCCCTTTTTGTTTTCACCAAAAAAAGGTTGTAGTTTTATTGGATGAAATCTAATTGGTCTGATTAGTGACAGTCAAAATCAGGCAGTGCAGCCAATTTGTCCTACATCAAATACTAACTACAGAAAAAGCGCATACTCGTACGAGTAATGTTAGTTCAGTATATATATATATAATATATATAGATATATATATATACGGGTGTTTTTCATGGAAAAACAGAAAGATATTTTTAAAATGTATTATATTTGTTCCACATCTGTGATGTTATTTATTTTTTCTTGTAGGTTAAATGATTGCAACTTAACAGATAGAAGTTGTTCAGCTCTGGTTGCAGCTCTTGGATCAGACACCAGTCTAAAAGAGCTGAACATGACAATCTAATTGCAGGATTCAGGTGTGAAGCTGCTCTGCATTGGACTGAAGAACATAATATGTAAATTGGAGATACTGAGGTAAGTTGTGTGACAACACACAAAAATTCAGCTCAACTAAAACTGAAGGTGTGAACAAAATTTATTTTATTGATAAGGTTGAACTATCATTATCAGTAACTGTGGATTATGCCTTGTTGCTTCACCAAAAAATGTAGTTTTTATTGATAAATCTAAATTGTCTTATTTAGTGGACAGTCAAAATTCAGGCAGTGTTGAAAATCGCAATTTTTTAAAAATTGAACAGCCACTAGCAATAAGAAAAACTACTTAATGGGACAGCTGGGTGCTGAGATCTTGGCACCACTATACTTTAGGATAATTATAGAAAACAAGTCAAATAGAGCATGGATAATCAATGTCACTGTGCCAATTTGAAAGGGAAAGGGTGATGGGAGTAAATGTATCAACTACAGACCCATTCTTCTGCTGTGCCATACATTGAAAATCTATCAAAGTGTTCTTGATGGACGTCTTCTAATCATCACCAGTACCACCCCAAATCAGTGCAGTTTCGCCAAAGAATGTGGATTGGTCAATGCTATCCATGTTGCCTGTCTACTTGTGGAGAAATACAGAGAGAAAAACAAGAAACTCCATCTGGCGTTTCACTGGGTCCCCATGAACTGATCTGGATGGCCTTTGATCGCACCAGGTCCCTCACGTCTATGTCCGATAGACCTTTATCAGGAATAGTATCAGCATAGTCCACTGCCCTGTGGGAATCTTGCCAGCTTTTCACATTAGCGTTGGAGTTCACCAAGGATCATCCCTTTTGTCCTTTTTATTCATCCTATGTATAGATACGGCAATGGCAGACATCCAGTCAACACATCTTTGGATGCTCCTGTATGCTTATGACGTTCTACTTGCAAATGAAGAGCATCTGACCATCAATGACCAAATGCAACAGTGGAAAGATTGGCTGAATAAAAAGGGACTATGGCTCAATCTTACAAAGACAGAGTATATGGAATGAACAGTGGGCACTCATGCATAATAGATAGAAAGTCAAGACCTTAAAACTGGAAGTGCTTTAGTCACTCCCATCTCCCTTCACTCGGAAGATGGTGACAGCCTCCAGGACACACATGTGCTCATGCCATTGTCACCTGGTTAAATTGGCACCAAGATTTCGAGGTCCTGGCGTGATCAACCATTCCCCTCCATGTCAAGGTGAAGATTTATAACAACCATTTTGGGGCCCGTTTCACTATATGAGTGGGAATGCTGGCTTCACATCCATCAAACACCCGTAGGGCCCTCCACACTTTGGAGATGCATATGCTCGATGGTCATTGGTGCTGACCTGACTGGACCAGGTCTCGAAATGAGGACATGAGGAAAGCACTGGGAGAAGATGATGCAATGTTGCAGCTGGTACAGCCATGTCATCCGCAGTGGAGAAGAAATCAGTTGCCAGATGAGCATTGCATCTTTTAGCCCTGATGGACGGTGTCCACAGGGTAGACCCAAAAAAGGAGATGGATGGACCGGAATCAAATAAGACATGAATGATGGTGCTGAGGAAAGCAGACCCAGTACCAGTCCAGGATAAACGCTAGGAGGTAGATTGCTGTTATCAGGAAAAAAATGCCTGCAAACTAGACCCTTCAAACTGCAGTATTGCTGAATAAGTGTTTAAAATGTTGGCTTGAAAATAGCTGGAAAACTTTAAACCACATTTTGCGACATTCCTTTATTCAATATTGTATGCGGTTTTTTCCTTTGTTGCTGCTTCACTCCAGAACCTCTACTTCTGCGCCTGTACTTGGTTTTCGGGTGGTGTATTTGTAGCTTTTTTTTTTTTTATTTTTTTTCGTCTACGTCTGTGTGATTCTACACAGAGGAAAGCTGTTTGGCCTCTCGCTTCAGTTTCAGTTCAGACTCGCCCCAGTTCTGAAGGATCTTGACCTGCGACAATACTTAACTTCAAGATTCAGGAGTGAAGTTGCTCTCTGATGGCGTAACTGAGAGAACGTAAACTGGAAAGAAATCAGTGGTGGAGATGTCTCACACCCTACAAGCTCTCTCTGGGACTGTCTGTCACCTCAATTTCTCAGTCAGTAGTTTTTGTGGGAAAAAAAAAATCTTGTTGCCAAGAACAATGCTGCTGGCCAACCACTCATTACAGGATTATCCTATCAAATCCAGTCGTTATACACCCTAAATAAATTGAGGTTACGGGGAATGCCTGTAGTAGGTGTATAACGGGTTTTCCACCATCGGCCCCAACCACTTCTCATTTGCTTAACCATTCCATGTCTTATCCTATTATTGATATCCACCTGGCATTTCATTTTATGATGTGAGGCTAATACAACAGTATCATCCATTGGCTTGGTCAAGCCCGTGTCTATAGTGTTATGTAGATCTGCATAACCATCAATGTTATTGCGGGTGCTTAGTTATTTCTGTTTTACTTCCCTCTAATAAAAGGCAGCTATTTCACCCTAGGAATTAGTAGCCAGCCACACACCAAAGTGGCCCACTTCTGAGTGCCGATGTGAAACTCTGCATTCTGCTGTGCATGGTTCAAAAGGGTTCGTTTAACCAGGCAGACCTTTGCGGATCTTTTTCCAATCCGCCGTACCTAAACAGAGCTCAAGGTGGAAACACAGTTGGGATGCTCCTACCATGGTTTAGCATCATGCAGCGTGCAAAATAGCAGTCTTTGTCTAATATTGTATATGATATGCTACAATGCTGTTTATGTGAATAGCCATGGAGGGCCAATGTCCGGTATGGATTTTATACAAGAGTTTAATAACTAAGAAACCTAATAGTTGTGTTATGTTTTCTATACTTATTACTAGGGCAGTACCTCTCAGGTTATTTTTTTGTGCCTCTTGCATGAACGCTAGCTGAAACTATCAGAGTTCAGAGTAGGTATGATAGCAAAATGCAATATGATTATGCACAGGAAGCCGCTGAAATTACTTAGTTATATAGTTTTTATAAGTTATTATTATTTGTAATAAGGAAAACATTATAAGTTTAGTCATTTTAAAGTGGATCTATTAAAAGCTTATCTCATGTTTTTATGTGTGTTTGTGTGTGTGTTGGGTGGTGTGTGTGTGTATATATTATATATATATATAGATTCTATATTCTATATATTATATTATATATATATATACTATATATATAATAAAGCTTGAAATAAATGCCATCATATAATAATTTATAATATAATATGAATTTATAAACTATTAGTCTTTTAATAACCTATATAATAAGCACCTGCAAAGTCAAGCACTATTCCTTAAAATTCTTGACTATAAATGCTTAATTTGGAGGAGGGGATCGAGAAGGAGTGCTTTACTGCATCAGATGTATGTCACTTGCTCAAAGTTGATTGGTCCAGTTGGGTTTGCGATCTCTAAACACAGATTAAAATCGCTCCAGAGCATGGTTACCATGGAGTGTAAGTTACATTGTGAATGAAAACCCGTTTAAAAACTATCTATCACTATCTATCATACTATCTATCTATCTATCCTATCTTGAGCCAAAAACCAAAGTTTGATGAAACTAAACTAAACTTACCTGGTAAAAACTGACACCGGTGTTTGTGCAAACGACCTCTGATCTGATCCAGGTATTGACTATTGAGGTATCTGTGATACTGAGTCCGATTACGATTACTAGTTTAGTTCTAGTTTGTGATGCACAATCCAAGTACATTAGAGTTTATTAAAATCAACCATGCATGCAAACTTAAGCAGGAAAGGCAAAAGTTTAATATATATAAATAAATCAAATATAAATAAAGATAATACACTTTCTCGCCTATGCCCACTCATAAAACAGGACGTGTATCACGAAAGGTAACAATTATGTCATTTTGGGGGGGAATGTTGCATGTCCAGTGCCAATTTTTTAATATCAATCAATTTAATTGATTTACCTGTATCAGTAAGACAGAATAATGAAACATATGGTTATACACAGCATTGAACCTGAGTATCAGAAGGGCCAGTTTGTCAATCTGAAGCAAAGACTCAACCATTGCAAATGTTTAGGGCAGTGAACATATCATAT
>NW_024879394.1:117741-117870 GCF_018340385.1 Cyprinus carpio | reverse complement strand
GGGACCGCTCACGGTGGCTGCGGGGACCTGGGGGTAGGACAGACAGACGAGGCGAGAGAAAAGAAGATGGAAGGATGAGGAGCGACAGAGACGAGAGAGGGGAGAGAGGAAAAAAAAATCCGGTTCCCC
>NW_024879394.1:78504-116961 GCF_018340385.1 Cyprinus carpio | reverse complement strand
TAATATAATATAATATAATATAATATAATAAAGATACACTTTCTCTCTATGCACTCTAAACAGACTGTGTGGTAACAATTATGATCATGGGACTGTTGCGCTGATATAAACTTCTTGTATTTTACATGTACAGTAAGCAGAATAATTGAAACATATGGTTATAAAGCATGAACCTTGAGTATCAGAATGCCAGTTTGTCAAATCTGAAGCAAGACTCAACCCATTGCAACGTGTTATGGCAGTAACATCTCATATAGTCTGACAACAGATAAAGTAAATGAAAAGCTGTGGCCTAAGGGGGCAGCTGTGGCCTAATGGTTAGAGACTTGGACTTGTAACCCGAAGGTCGCAGGTTCGAGTCTCGGTGCTGGCAGGAGTTGTAGGTGGTGGGGAGTGAATGAACAGCGCTCTCTTCCACCCTCAATACCCATGGCTGAAGTGCCCTTGAGCAAGGCACTGAACCCCCAGTTGCTCCCCGGGCGCTGGATATATAGCTGCCCACTGCTCCGGGTGTGTGTTCACTTCTCACTGCTGTGTGTGTGCACTTGGATGGGTTAAATGCAGAGCACCAATTTCGAGTATGGGTTACCATACTTGACAAATGTCACGACTTTCACTTTCACTTTCAAATGTTCACATCACATACACTGAATGTGGAAGCTCAAATGTGTGTGACATGCTAGAAAAAAAACAAAAAACGCTTGATCGGCCCCGATCCCAATCCTTGAGACTGGCTCAGGACATCCCTTTTTTTACTTTTATTTATTGCTTATTTTTGCTAACAAAAAAAAAAAAAATTGTAATAACATGGAATGACACAGGGAAAAAGTATTGGACTACTGATATTTATGTAAAGGGGACCATTAGGGGGCATAATACCCTTTTCACAAGATGTAAAATAAGCCTCTGATGTCCCCAGAGTGTATATGTAAAGTTTTAGCTTAAAATACCCCACAGATCATTTTTATAGCTTGTTTAAGTTGGCACTTTTAGGGTATGAGCCAAAATGTGACATTTTTGTCTTTGTCCCCTTAAATGCAAATGAGCTGATGCTCCCGGACACAACATGTTGTTCAGTAGAGGGGCAGAACTTCAAAAAGATAAGCTCATGCCAGCAACACCGACTTGTCAGACCGGACCAAAAAACAAACAATCTCAATAGCCGTAACCTGAAAAATTATTGTTCTAGAAACTTTATTTATGGGGTCTATTGCTAGTTGCTTATTAAACATGCATTAGTTACTAGAAATGATTAGCCATTTATTTGTCTAATAATTAAACACGATTAATAAAAACTACGTATTCTACATGACCTTATCTCTGTCACACAGCTTACCCACTACCAAATTCCTTTTAATTTATTTTGACTCCTGGTTTTAGTTTTTTTTTGTTTTTTTTTTTTGTTTTCACTCCTGAAATCACAATAGACTGGATTAATATTTAAAGTGCTTTTTTTTCTTTTTTTTTTTTTTTTTTTTTTTTTTTTTGTCGTCCCTCGTAGAAACGGGTATACTTGAGCTACATGAAAGTAGTTGAGCTATTTTAGATCAGCCTTTATGTAGTAGAATAGTTCGGTGTTGTAAATTGTTTTGGCTGGTACATTGTCGGCTAGGACAATGGAAAACATAATAAGCTAAGTTAATTTAATCCAGTCTGCGCTATGGAGGTTCATAAATGAACTCAGCTTACAGACAATAAATTGGGTCATCTGAAAAACTATTTCAAAACTGTGTTGAAATTTCATTGTGAGTGTACACAAACAAAAGCAGACCTTTCTAAAATTATGCATTATTAAAAAAAACAACAAGTGTTTAAAGTTGATTCTGCTGGTATAAGGAAACAGTTGAAGTGTACGCATACATACACAGATTACACACACACACACACAAATTATGCATTATTAAGCATTGCTAACTTGACAGCACAGTTGGTACTTTATAAAATACAGTGAACCAAACATCAGCACACCCACCTCTGTGTCACTGTTGGAACTGAAGTTCAAAGTAATAAATACATTACATTGATTTAAGCTGAATGATTGAGGTAGGATACACAAGCACAAAGCTCCATTTCACAAACAGTTGAGAGTGCACAAGCCTTTTAAAATATACTCCTTTGCCAGTCTGTGAGATGACCATTCAGATTTAGCACATGGTCACTGTCTAGTGCGGGCTTTGTCTTCAAGTGGCGCGAACTCACGGCATTCGCTGTTTTTCTGCTGGTGGACGGTTATCAAACAGAGTTGCATTAAGGCGGGACACTGATGCTGGATTGGGGGATGAATTGCCCTGTAATTGGCGTAATACACCCCCCTAATATATATATACAGTCGTGGTCAGGAATTATTGGCACCCTTGGTAAATATGATCAAAGAAGGCTGTAAAAATAAATCTGCATTGTTAATAATTTTGATCCTTTATTTAAAAAAAAAAAAAAAAAAAAAAAATCACATTAAAAAAAAAAAAAATTGAAATAAATCAATTGTAGTTGGGGGAATTATTATTTGTTGTAATAATTTTTTTTTTCAAATGCACGTTGGACACAATTATTGGTACCCTTAGAAATTCTTATGAGTAAAATATCTGTGATTCTAGGGGTGTCCCGACAAGGATTTTCATAGTCAATTGGAATTTTCAAATCTTGCCGATATTCAAACTTAGTCAGTAATCATATGTTTTGGGGTGGGGGCAAAATACATTACCAAGAGAGTCAAGTCAGACATTCTACAGCCATAATTACGCACACACACAGGGAAAATGTGTAAGGAACGCCTCGCGAGATACACAACAGGGTAAATAATGTTTTATGTTTGATTAAAATATAAGTTAGTGTTAAACGTCCGTGAACCCTCAGATTCACCATTTGTTTCTTTTTACAATAGTACTCTCATATAAAGTAATTTTAAAGTCTCAGGATCAGAAACCTTAAAAATAAATGATAAAAAAAAAAAAGCAAACAGTACCTACACCCCATTTTTGGAGGGTTTCGAAAGAAAAAAAAAAATCAGAAAAGAAATTGCTCTTAGCTAAAACAATTCCCCATATCGTTGGCATAGAGGAACTGAAAAACTAAAATGGACTGGCTTCTATGGTCCAGTTTTACCTAAATAATAGCTTTTTAGCAACAAAACATTCGTTGTGTTGGTGCACACGGGATACAAGTACCCCATTTGTAAATGAAATATACGGCTGTATTTTGAATGTTGTGGGCCTATATATATTTCTGCTGAGGCCCTTGACATCTTGTTTTAGATACATGTCATCTTTGATTCTATCAAATACCCAACAGATAAAAAAAATCCAAAAGTGACTGACTCCTGTTAGAAATCTTATAATGGGCCATGTTTGGATCTTCCAACTGGGCACAATCCAAAAACAAACCTTTAAAAAAACAACACAAAATAACACAGGGCACAAAATCAAGATTCTATTATGGCCATTCCAGTTCACTGAGCTGGACCCTATAGAAAATCAGGGTGGTGAACTGAAGGAGAAGCACTATCATGTAGCTGGGAATCTGAAGGGTCTGGAGAGGTTCTGGACGAAGGAATGGTCTCTGATCTCTTGTCAGGTGCTCTCTAACCTCATCAGGCATTATAGGAGAAAATTCAGAGCTGTTATTATGCCAAATGGAGGTTTCAAAAAGCATTGAATAAATTGGTACCGTTAATTGTGTCCAATGTGTATTAGAGAAAAAAAAAAACATTTATGTCATATTATATTTCCCCCATTTAAATTTATATTTTCCAATGAAAGTTAGATTTACATGATTTATAAAAAAAAAAAAAAAAAAAAAAGATCAAAATGATTACAAAATTATTATTTGCGTTGACATATTTCCAAGGGTGCAATAATTCTGACCCCGACTGTGTGGGTATATTATATAGCTGTTTTTCTTTTTTTTTAGGGACATTAATTGGTACAGGTAATTTCTTGAGCAACATTTAATCAGCTACATGTTTTATTTTCATTCCTGTTCTAGACTCATCACTGCATCATCACTGAAGAAGGTTATAAAGCTCTGGCTTCAGCTCTGAGATCAAATCCGTCACACCTGATAGAGCTGGATCTGACAGGAAATGATCCTGGACAATCAGGAGTGAAGGAGCTCAATGATTTACTTCAGGATCCAAACTTTCAGCCTGAAGACACTGAGTAAGATGGTGATTAATACCAAAATTATTAAGCACTCAGCTTGTTTAAGAAAGATTTCAGTAAATATAATGTTACATGAATAAAAATAAATTCAAGACAAACCATTTTTAACAAATTTTCATTAGAATAAGAATGAAAAGATTAAAAAAGAAAAAAAGAAAGACCAGATAGTTACGACTGAATCATCTTGCTTCATACTGCTCTCTGCCAGATTTTGTGGGGTCCCTGCTGTGATAGGACCGTGTCGTCCGTACGTGACTGTCACAATTTGTGGAGTAAAACCCGTTACGTTACCCTAAAGAGAGCTTGACTCTGACGTGGGCGTAAGCTAGGCAGACACTGGCGTGGATCAGATACATTTCTGCACTACCTGCAGGATAAATGCACTGTGGCAAACTCAACACACGTGATGTGAGTATAATGCCTTTTTAATATACTGTAATATTCATTTGAAATTTAATTTTCCAGTTACCTGGCTTGTTTTTTTATTTTATAAAAGTTTGAAAAATAACCTGGAATAATGTTTCCTGGTATTTGTTTTATTTTTTTCCATAGACTGACATAATGACAATATCACAGAAGAAGGTGTGTGGTTGCTCCTGACTTCAGCATTTTGATTCAAACCATTCAACACCTTCTTAAGGATCTGTGATTCGAGGTGGGAAATTACACTAGACTTATATCACGGTGACCGGATGAAGACATTGTTGTGTCTGTTGAAGAAATAAAAACAAGCAGACTGATGAAACTAGGAAGTATGTTTTTTTATTTCTCTACACTTATGCATGGTGAAAGATTACTGGTATTAAGTATTGTCAGTAGGAATTAAACTGTTCTCGAAAAAATGACAAATTAAAACTATATTCTTCCGGCACGGGCTAGCGTCCCGATGTCAAAAAGAAAACTGTTTAGTTTTGTTATGCCGGTTGAAAGGTTTTACGTCTTCCAATTCTGACAGCAATCACTAAATGGCCCTATTATTCACAAATGTATGTATACTACCTAAGTGCTGTCAAAATGAATGTGTTTAGCAGCAAGTGATTAATTTTTTTTCCAGTGCGCTCTGTGTGGCCACATATAGTCTGTATCATTCAAATATTCCATAGCTCTCTTCATATAACTGGCTCTGCGCCAGCCCTCCGCTTGGTCTCTCGCGTCACGTCTATGCTATTGGCCTGTTTTAGATCTTTTGCACGACGCACACCAAAGCGTCAAGTATCCATTACAGTCTTGAACCATACTTTAAGTAGTTTAATTATGCAAAATGATTGTGCATTCCAAGTAAGAGCAAGTAAACTGCAGTTGGGTTGTTTTGATTATGCTTTAACAAATACTACCTGTACTTACAAAATTAAGTTTATTGAAAGTATATTTTATATATATTAAAGTTTATTTATAGCAAAAGCAGATAACTCCACATTTCATGTTTCAGAGTTAAAAACAAAAAACCTTGTTTAATCTTTTGTAGTCTAATCAGCTGACAGTGCAGATGCCTGACAAATGTTTTTAACGGGAGAAACACCTCCAGTTACACACATGTGAACCTAGTTCACTGAAAGAAGAATGGAGAAATCACATGCGATGACCAACAAATTGGGATCTCATTTCAAGAGACCAATTTCTTTCGAGTATAACTAAATGAGCCAATGCACATTGGCATGCAATTATTGCATCCAGCTGCCGCTGATCACAGCGTGAGGATAAAAAGGCAGCAGGTGCATGCATACCTGGTTTTCACTGAAGAGCCGAGCCGGTGACCAGAGAGCTCAGCAGTGGTACAGCAGCAGTGGCTATGGGACATGATGTCTCCATTCTCTCCTTCAGGGAACGAGTGCCCTGTGCGAGCCACCTGCTCTCCTTTTTGGTGTAGGCCGGGGCTTGCAACAAAAAGACCATTCACCGTTAACTTTACACTACCCACTCAGTGAGATTGGATAACTCTGGGGAAAGTACTGCGTTCCCACAACAAAAGACACATATGAACACCCATTTAGGTGCATATGGAAGATTGGAAGTGATGTAACCCTCTTGGGAAATGAAAGAAGTCTGCTCAGGGAAACACGTGGTTCTGGAGGCTATACCCCGCGGACTCTTACACATATGGGATCCCACTGTAGGTTTCACATATGGAGACCAACCTTTACACAGTTTCTCAAGGATTCATCCCGAGTGAAGGCCTGAGGACATGCCAGCCATGTCTGGCTGCCAAAGGACCGGAGGAGCTTGGACAGGTCTCACAGTACCTGGAGACCTCTGGAGCAGCATTGGCAAGCTGACATTAAACCAGGGCCTCTCAGTGCCTCTACCCGCTTGGGGTGAGAAACACAGGAGATACTGGCTCCACACGAAGTCTATAGAATCTAGCTTACTGTAAGTTTGGGGTCACCCAGCATATTGTGCTCCCCTACAAATACCCGTCAGCGCAGGCCACACGAGCCAGTACCCAGGAGGATGCAACGCACTCCTAATCCTAACCCTAACCCTAACCTGTCAGGCTGGCAGAGGCACGCCCTGTGCCTGATGCGCCAAGGGTGATGGCATCCCCTAATCCAAATGAGGCCATCCTCTGCTGAACGATCTAAGCCTCCCTCTGCTGCCGACCTCTGTGGCAGACAAAGAGTCCGTCTAAGGTCCTCAAGCTTTGTCTTCAATCAATGTAGCATCTCAAGGCTCAGGCCAGGAGAGTGCAAAGCTAGGGCTGGGACTGCCTCCTCCGGTTGCAGGCTCACCACCTGAACGGGTGGGAACAGGTGTCTGGGAGAGTTTGCTCTTTCCCAGTTGACCTAAGACCCAACAGGCTGAGGTGCGGAGCACGGGTCCTTACAGATCCCAAGACTGTGCTAGTATAAGCCAATTGTCGAGGGTGTGAACCGCGAATATGTGGACTGTGGCACGGGATCGACATATGGAGAATACCTTTGCAAACCAATCTTGGGGGCCCGGACACACCGAAGATGATTTTCTGCATCAGCATCTTGAATGGGGCCTGGTTCTGAACATAAGGTCAAGGTGGTGAAAAACCACTGCTGCTGCCGGCTGGCGGGGGAGGATGTGTGTGTGTGTGGTCGGTGTTTGAGCCGCCATGCCATCCCTTGGACCCAAAGAGATGAAAATGGGTCTCTGGGTTGAGATTTTCCAGATTCTCCACCTGGCCCACTCCTCCCAGGAGAGAGAGGTCAAAGTCACCATCCCAAAAGGTTTTCTTCTGTCCTCACACAAGTCTCAGAGGGCCCTTAGCACTCACCAGAGACAGGCATGGCTCTAGGCCAGCGATGGGTGGGGCAGCCTGCTCTTACGCCCCATCCCACAGAGCACAGCTGTTGACTCCTTGTGTACAGTGATGAACAGGAGGTCGTGGGAGGACGCCCGACATGATACACAGCTGGTACACTTTCTTTGAAGAGGGCCCAGCAACGACTTCCCGTGGCAGCCTAGGGCGAGCTCACAGCCAGAGGCGAGGGAGCTCAGCCCTTCGTCTGGAGTAAAGAGGCTGATATTGTCAGCTCCGAGATGGTCAACTTCCTGCAAGTGTGGAAATGCAATGAAATTTCATCTCGCGGACTAGCCACCTGCAGAGTGTTTATTTTCACTTTAGACATGTGGGGTGGCGATTGTAACCATCACCCAGCACCAGGTAATGACCGCATCCAGAAGCAATGGGTGAAACGGCATCTTTAAAAGATACCCATCTGACATCTTTACAAAGGCGCTGATGCAAATGTAAGCTCTTGAAGATCTGATTGCTCTTTCAGGGAAATGCTTTAATTTAGTGCTGACCAGCATATACTGTTTAGGTATGTTTTGAAGCATGGCAGCTGGTTTAAGCTGGCCCCTAGATGATCAAGAGCTGGTTTAAGCTGGGTATGAGCTGGTCTTGAGCAGGAGCTTGTTGCTTAGGACCAGCACATGAACCAGCTCAAACCAGCAAAGGACCAACTAAGGACAAGCTTAAACCAGCTGCCATGCTTCAAAACATACCTAACCAGCATATGCTGTTTTTTTTCAACATGGATATCATAAAATATGTGAAGGAGCTTTGTTGTCACACTAGAAGTTGACCTGCCATGAGTCCAAAGGAGGCTCAAGTTCATCTGTCAACATCTTTAATTTCTTTAAAATTTTTACCCAAATGTAAACTTATGGGAGATGCTCATGTAGAAGACAGTGACCAGATCTAATACTTTAGAATGACACACAGCTTATATCTCTGATTTACTGGACCGCTACATGAAAACATATGACACAATAGCAGCGTTTCCACTGTCGGGCCAAAAATGCTTGTGCGTGCCAGTTACGTTTCCACTGTCACTTCCGGGACTTGATCGTGCCTTGTCGGTGCTTCCCCGGTTTTTTGGCCCAACGAAAACTTTGGGCCAAAGCGGGCCAGCTGGGGCTAGAGGAGTGGTTATGAACAAAGGCGGAGTTTCTCCTCGTCTGGAGAGCGTCAGCGCCGCGGATCATTTCATAAAGGTAACAGCTATAACACCAGCATTAAATACGTTTTAAAATAAGTTGAGCTTAAAACTCACTCTTAGTTAGCAGCAAGTGTTTGAAATAACTTGATCCGATGTGGATTTTAATCACTAAACAAGGCAGAAATATTTATAAGCGATGCAAAAGACTGCACGATCGCCATTAACATTACCATAGTAAACATGATAAATGTGACCATTTGAAGAAATCAGACATCAGCTTCTTATTCTCTATCAAAATCGTGTATTTATTTAGTAACATTTTATCCATCATAAGTCTCGTCTCAAGAGTTTAGCTCTGTGTAGCCTATTTCATAGAAATATAACAATGTTTTTGCATTCGGGAGCTTTTATAAAAATACAGAAATTATCATTCTTTCTAAATGTGATTTATATGCTACTGTGACTACAATTAGCCTAAACAGAAACAGACTTGACTAAACAGCAGGCTATGTTCATAACACTCTATTTCTGTGTGACTAATTTTTCAATCCTGATAAATGTATTCATGATCAATGTATCACTTATGCCCAATGTAAAACATCGATGCTTTTGGATTTAAATCTTTAACAAAGCATGCAAACACACGGCTGCTTTTATCATGTTTGTTCTGTGATCGCGCTAGTTCCCGTGGCTTATTTCTGATTAGTTTTCTGATAACTTCTCTTTGTTGGTAAAATTATGTGGTTGCGTGACATTGTTCCTGATTTAGTGAAGCGCAGCGGAGCTTCTGGCACGACGGTGGAAACACAGTGCTATTCTGGCCTGGTGCTACAGGTCCGGGGCTATTAGACCCACTCGGCCCGTTTAAAGAACTGGCTCGCACTGGCCCAACAGTGGAAAAACAGCTAATGAGATGTACATGTGCAGTGTGGCTCTCCTATTGTTTGACATGACAGGCACTTAGACATCAAGAGGAGTATTCCACAGCAAAAAGTTATTTTCTTCTTCTTTTTTTTTAAAAAATGTGTCTTGTTTTCTTTTATCAGTATCTAAACATTCTTGAATCAAGATGCATTTACTTGAGAATCAAGATGACTTAAGATATTAACTTGTTTTCTGAAAAATGTATTAACATTTTTGTTGTTTTTTGCTTAAAACAAGAACAATTATTTGCCAATGGGGAAATAGAAAAAATAATCTTAATTCAAAGACAAAACAAAACAACTGTTGAGTAAGAGTAAAAAAAGTATCAGATAAAACACACACACACACATATTATAATGTAGATAATATAACATTTATTTAAATGATTATATTATTATTATTATTATTTATTTATTTCAGACCCTTAGATCTATATCACAAAAGTAAAACAATATTACATACAAACAATGTATGTTTGTATGTAATCTTATTTTTAAAACAAATACTATTTAAAAACATACAAACTTGAATCCCAATACTTCCAGAACAAGGAGGGAATACCTTGTGTCACTTAATGTAGGATCATTTAAGGCCATTATGATTGTATTTCTTGAATCACATAATCAACACACAAAACTTGTACATATAATTCCCTGATGTGTGATTAAATGCCCCCAGAGTTTTTTTTTTTTTAATTTAGCTTTATTATTACTACACCATAAATGTGACAAATAAAATGAAGTAAATTAAGCTCTAAACAGTCCTATTTTAACATCATCAGTGCACATGTAAAATTTACTAGCCAACATATTTGCCTGTCTGTATAACTTACAGCACTGGCGCTGCACATCACCATCATTTAAATCATCTCTAATAATGTGACCCAGGTATTTAATTTTATTTACTACGTTTAATAGTTGGTCACCTAAATAAAACGAGGGGACATTTTGCTTACAGTCCTCTTTAATTTTAACAAACATAAACCACACTCTTTTTAGTATTACATTTATTATCATACTGCACACCATAGTTTGAACATACACAAAGCAGCTGTTGTAGCCCAGCACTATAAGGAGACAATCCAAAGTCATCAGCATACATCAAATGGTTAAGAAGACTATCACCTATTACACATCTAGTTTTACATTCATACACAAAGCAGCTGTTGTAGCCCAGCACTATAAGTATGAAATTAAATCGAATGTAGACCTGTGGAATTGTTAACAGAAAGCACACGCAGGTGTTCAACTTATAAACTTCTTAATTGATGACAAACAATAGGATGCATTTGCAGAATTGGTTTCAATTGACTACATTCCTGGCCATTTCGTCCAGTGCTCTTTGTGTTGTAATAAACAACTTTACCTTTTAGTTATTAACTTTACAATCGCGTGTAAAAGAATCAAAATTATTTTTATCTTCTGAATTGTAAGTGTATTCAAGTGAATATATCATTTTAAAGTTTACCCACCATTTTATGTAAATAATTTGCATCATCCCTATCTTGTGTGGTTATTGTGGAATTTATAGGTGGGTGAAAGTGTGGAATTATTTGTTTTTATAGAGGTTTGATACACAGGTGAAGCAACAGGAATAGTCTTGACACGAAGAAGGTTGGAACTTAGCTCTGGTTGTGATGGAAGTAGATGACAGAATCGGAAGGCGGCACAGAGGAACTGACGAGGAAGGAACAATGGGTATCCAGGGGAACAACAATGGTAGCGAGGGTTCAGGTAAGTACATGTGGGTCAATGCTAGATCAGACGAGGAGTGAGGGGAAGTGATAGTCCTTATATGAGAGCCTGGTGATGATGGACAGGTGCTCAGAATTCTGGTGATTGTGAACGAGTAGGCGTGGCGTGTGGAGAGGGTGTAGGCTGTGACTCCGTGACAGTGCCCCTCCACGGGCGGCTCCCGACGGCCGGACGGGATGTTGACGACGGGGTCTGCCATGACCCCGAGGAGCTGGGCGATCTGGGTGTTCCTGATGGAATTGGGTAAGTAGAGTAGGGTCCAGGATGTCGTTGCGGTTCACCCAGCATCGTTCCTCAGGGCCGTAGTCTTCCCAGTCCATGAGGTATTCCAGCTGTGGACCCCGTCGTCTGGAGTCGAGGATGGCCCGTACCCGGTAGATGTTTTGAGTCTCATCGATGGCAGGAGGAGGTACTGCATCATCACCAGACTCTATGGAGGGAGGAGATAAAGGGTCAGTGTGAGGTTTCAGTAACGAGACATGGAATGAAGGTGAGAGACGGTAGTGAGCAGGGAGGGTTGAGTCTGTAGGTTACTTCATTCAGCTGCCTCTCGATGGTAAATGGACCAATATACTCAGCTTACGGCAAGGCATTTGTAGACGGATGTCCCGAGTGGATAGCCAGACCTTCTGGCCAGGTTGGTATTGCGGAGTGGGACCTCTTCGGTCGTCGGCTTGTTTCCTTGTGTGTCTCCGGACTGCCTGTTGGAGATGCACGTGAGCCGAGTCCCAGACCCTCTCGTTTTGCTGGAACCAGTGGTTGACAGCTGGAACCTCGGAGGGCTCACCTGACCAGGGGAACAGGGGTGGCTCATAGCCCAGGACACATTGAAACGGGGTGAGCCCAGTGGTGGTTTGACGGAGTGAATTTTGTGCGTATTCAGCCCAGGGTAGGTATTGGCTCCAGCTGTCCTGGTTCTGGTGGCAATACAGTCTCAGGAATCTCCAGACTTCCTGGATCTTACGCTCAGTCTGGCCGTTGGTTTGAGGATGGTATCCGGGAGGAGAGACTGATGGACACCCCTAGGAGACGGAAGAAGGCGTTCCAGACGCGTGAGATGAATTGGGGACCTCTATCCGAGACCATGTCCTCTGGGAGTCCGAAGTGGCGGAAAACTTGATGGAAGAGTGCTTCTGCCGTCTGTAGAGCAGTAGGTAGACCCTTGAGGGGAATGAGTTTGCAAGATTTAGAGAATCGATCAACCACGACCAGGACGCTTGTGTAACCTTGGGTTGGAGGAAGATCGGTCATAAAGTCTACTCCAATGTGCGTCCAGGGTCGCTCGGGGATGGGCAGAGGCACGATTTTTCCTTCTGGTAGCTTCCTAGGGGTGTCAGCAACGGCACAGACTGAGCATCCTTGCACATACCGAGAGACGTCCCGAGACATGGAGGGCCACCAGTAGCATTGTTTCAGGAGCGAGAGGGTCCTTCTCCTGCCTGGATGTCCAGAGCCCGGGGATGTATGAGTTAAGTCCAAGAGGGGCTGGCGATGGGTTGGGGGAAACGTAGAGACGCCCCTCTGGACCTCCCGACGGAGCTGGGTTTTGTAGATTCTCATTAGTATTCTGTTGGTTGATGGTCCACTGAATCGGGTTAACAAGCACGGCTGGAGGGAGAATGGGTTCAGGAACGGATGAAGAAAGGGCATCCGCTCTACAGTTCTTGTCACCTGATCTATAGGTGACCTGGAAATTAAATCAGGTGAAGAAGAGAGCCCACTCGGGCCTGGCGATGATTCAAGCATTTGGCTTTTCTGAGATACTCAAGATTGCGATGATCTGTAATGACTTGGAAAGGTTGCTTGGCTCCCTCCAGCCAGTGTCTCCATTCCTCAAGAGCTGATTTTATGGCTAGGAGCTCCCGGTTTCCCACGTCGTAATTCTGCTCCGCCGGGGATAACTTTTTTGAATAGAAGGCACATGGATGGAGCCGTGGGGGTTCACCCTGCCGCTGAGAGAGGACCGCTCCGATCCCGGTTGCTGAGGCGTCAACCTCCACTATGAAGGGCAGATCTGGATTGGGGTGAACCAGGACCGGAGCCGATAGGAAGGCCTGTTGCAGTAGGGAGAAGGCTTCTCGGGCAGGTGTTGTCCATGAGAGAGACTTGGGCCGGTTCTTTAGCATAGAACTGAGAGGAGCACTAAGCATACTGTACTGGTTAATGGAAGCGCCGGTAGAGATTGGCAAATCCCAAGAGGCGTTGAAGTTCTTTCACGGTGTTGGGTAATGGCCACTGCTGGATGGTTTCCACCTTCCTCTGTTCCATCTTGATACCATGTTGGTTGATGATGTAGCCTAAGAATTGGATGGTGGAGGTATGGAACTCACACTTCTCTAATTTTAGAAAAACAGTTGATGTTCTTGTAGTTTTTGAAGGATTTGGAGTATATCAGGATATCGTCTATATAGATGATGACAAAGCGATTCAGTTACTCATGGAAGATCTCATTCATATAGTTCTGGAAGACGGGTGGGGAGTTGGACAGGCCATACGGCATAACTCGGTATTGGTAGTGTCCTGACGGGGTTATGAAGTCAGTCTTCCATTCATCGCCTTTTCTAATGTGGATGAGATTGTAGGTGCTTCGCAGATCGAGCTTAGAGAAGATGCGGGCACCTCGTAGCTGTTCCAAAGCTGCTGGGACCAGAGGAAGGGGATAACTGAATTTCACTGTTTGGGAGTTCAGGTGATGGTA
Organism: Cyprinus carpio; assembly: GCF_018340385.1. Classification (NCBI taxonomy): domain Eukaryota; kingdom Metazoa; phylum Chordata; class Actinopteri; order Cypriniformes; family Cyprinidae; genus Cyprinus; species Cyprinus carpio. The sequence continues at coordinate 103,016 of NW_024879394.1, read as the reverse complement.
GTCTATGCACGGCCTCAACCCTCCATCCTTTTTGGCCACGAAGAAGAAACGCGAAGTGGCAGGGGACGTAGATGGACGAATGAATCCCTGATGCAGGGGGCCTCCTGAACGTACTCCTCCATGGCCTTCTGTTCCGGGATGGACAGTGGGGTAGATCCGATCCTTTGGGAGGGTCGCTCCAGGCAGGAGGTCGATGGCACAGTCCCATGGCTGATGAGGTGGTAAACGTGTAGCCAACCGCTTGCTGAATAGATCCTGGAACGCCCGGTACGCTGGTGGGATTTCCACTATCACATTAGTCGCCGGGCTCTCCAGAGGTGGACAGGACAGGAAGATGATCAGGAGTTGCGGGAGATTTCGGTTGGGGCTTTCTGGGGCGATTAATACACTTCTCAAAACATTCATCACTCCATTTGAGAATCTCACAGGTTGCCCATTGGATATGTGGTTGGTGGGCGTTTAACCAGGAGCGTCCTAGGATGATGTCCGCAGTTGACTCCTCCAGCACCATGAACGTGATTTCCTCCAAATGCAGGCTGCCAATGCAGAGGAATAGTGTGGGGGGGAGTAATGGTGGACACGACCTCTACCCAGCAGCTTCCCTTGAATGTTGTGTATTCTCAGGTCGACTGGGTATCTCTTCCGACGAACATTTAATTCTTGGAGGATTTGGGTGCTAATGAAGTTCCCAGCTGACCCGGAGTCGATGAGGGCTTGCGCTGAAACACAGGAATGAGAAGTTGTTTCATGGACCAGAGTCTTAATGAGTTGAGAGTTTTGAGGTGGAAATTGGAGTGTACTCACCGCTGGGTGTGGAGGTCGGACCAGGCAGTTGGAAATCACGCGTCCGTCTCCCCCACAATAAAGACACAGGCAATTATTCATCCATCTAAGACACTCCGCTCTGGTAAGATGGTTCAAATCAACCTGCATTGGTTCAGGTGCTGGGGCAGCGACACATGTTAAAGCAGGCAGAGGACTGACAGCCGGATAGTCATGTGGGAGGCGTACAAACGTTGTGACACTCTGATAGTCTTCTGAATAAGATTCTCAAGTCCCATGGTGTCGTCGTAGACGACTATTAGCTGCTGAACCTCCCTCCGCAGACCATGACGAAAAGCAGTTATCAAAGCAGTTTCGTTCCAACCACTCGTTGAAGCCAGAGTGCGAAATCGGAGAGCATACATGCTGACGGACTCCTCTCCTTGATGAATATGATATAACTGATCATGGACGTACAGTTCAGCGGTATGCTGACCAAAAACATCTTTCATATGACCAAAGAAGGTGGATAGTGAAGTTGTTACCAGAGCATTTGTTTCCCCAGAGGGGTTGAGCCCATTGTAGTGCTCGTCCAGAGAGAAGCGAGATGATGAATGCAACGCGTGACCTCGTTCATTCTCGAACAGGTGAGTGTTGGCCTCGATGTAGAGCGACCACTGAAGTAAAAACCCGCTGCAGTCCTCTGCCGCGCCACTGTATGTCGCTGGTCAGGCCATGGGACTGGCAGAGGCAGCTGACGAAGTAGTCGTTATTGCAGGTGGCTGCGGCATGTGGAGAGGGTATAGGTTGTGACTGCAGAGAATATATAAGGGCTGGTAATTTTATTTTTATTTTTTCACCTTTCTTCATTTTAGGATGGATGACAATATATGATATATATTAATCTTTAAGTACACTGGTTAGGTTCTTAACTCCATCTACAACATTTACAAAAAGAAGAATCCAAGGCACTTCATCTGGTCCAAAAAAGTTAAAAAGCCGTTAGTCACTTTCTGGCCATTTCAATTAACATTAATAATGCCTAAAACTCTACACACAAATGCATTTCGGCCTTCAGCATTCCTCAGGTATCAAACGAATGACAGGGGTAGATAAACAGGGCATCTCAATAAAGTCGGAATGTTGTGGGAAAAAGTTCATTTATTAAAGTAATTCAAACAGGAAATTGTGCAACTTGTGGTGAAGCACAATTCACGTACTGACTGAAGTAGTTTAAGTTCTTTGGTTCTTTTAATAGTGATGATTTTGGCTCACATTTATTACCTCTTACCCTCGCATTAGAGCCAGGTGGAGACCATCACGCGCCGCCAAGGCCAAGTTCATTCTCGCTTCCTCCTCTCATGCACCCACTCTGGTTTGGATCTGGTGAAGGAGCGTACATTTGCTGGATGGGGGGTAATGATGATAATGAGTAGAGGGAGGCAGCCGACTCGCCACACTGATCACCGTAGTCATTTTGTTTTTATGGATGGTCTGAGGATCTGGGGTTGATCCTGTTAGTAATGGTGTGTCCCTCTGGGGCTTATTACTTGGTCCCTTGCTTTTCAGCATTTATGTTTCCTCTTGGGCAGTTGTTAAGATCTCTCGAACTGAACTACCACTTTCACGCTTGATGATAATGCGATTTCCACCTAATCTGGGCCAAAAAGTAACATTTCCATCTCTCTCACACTGTCTAGCTGGAGATTAAGTTGTGGATGTCTGAAAAATCTGCGTTTGAATAGTTTCAAAACAGAAGTCATGCTTCATGGCCTCCCCATAAAACCATAGTGCTTGATCTGGCTTTGTCTGTTGATGTCGCCTCGGCCCCGCGTACCAACGCCTATTTATCCCAGCCAATGGTCTGTTTCATGTCAAACCACTCATATATCCCATCATCTCTAAAAGACAAAACGCCACCGTGTCATCTTCACAGCACAATTGTCAACGGTGCCCACTCAAAATCTTTTCTCGTTCTGTAATTGCAACGTCATTTAAGTCTCAAACTGTACAATGTTCCAACAGCCAGAATTCTTCTTCATGGGCCAGGTTTGTTGATCCAACTCCTGTTTTGGAATTGTTGCACTGGTTCCTGGTTAGATTTCATATTGATTTTAAAGTTCTCATATTAACATCCAAGGCCCTGTCATGGTCTGGCTCCTCAGTACTTGGCAATTTTGCGATCTCCTCAGCATAGGTCTTTAGTCATTCCTAAAACAACACGGCTGCCTTCTGGGGGTACTCGTCTATTTTCCATCTTATGCCACCAAATTGTGGAATTCTCCTCCTCTCGCCCGGCTGACAATCAGGGAAGCAAATTCGTTAGATCTTTTTAAAATCCGCTTTAAAAACTTTTTAATTTCGTCTTGCTTTAACTGCTGGTTATTCCCCAGTATTTTTGTGTATTATTCTGGATTGGTTTGTGTTGCTTGTGTTGTTAAGCCCTTTTAGAAAGTACCTTTGAAAAGGCGCTTATACTAAATAAAATGTATTATTGTTATTATTTATGTCAGAAACAAATGCTTAAGTTAATTGTAATATTCATTTGCGGTGGATATAGATTTATACGTGTGTTAAATATGTTATGCAATTCCTTGCATATAGGATTATTCGGGGCGGCAGGGATGAAAAAGTAATTCAAGTTGGGGATGCTGAACTCATAAGGTTAATAAAAGAAGTGGATGGGTTCATGGTCAGGGGCAGAAACGACTTGGTGGTTTTTCATCAAAAATAATAACAACCTTTGGTGATTTTACATTTCATAATGGACACTTGTCCACTGCATGGTATGACTCAGGTTGGCACAAGCTCAGCACAGTACGGCTCTGCTCGGCTTGGCTCGATTTCACTTTTCCATTGCAGTTAGTACCACTTTCGAATTTGGTGGTGGAGTATAGACGGAGATGAGCTGTCCTCTACTGCCGTGAAATCACTGGTAAACTTGCGGACACAGGAGCCATTCTGTTGACAATATAATAAAATAATAATAAATACTAATAATTCCAATTAAGTCGTGCGAACGTAAACTGGGAGTGCGGTGGCTGTTGCTGACTTTTTAAATCTAGCGGGTTTGGTTTACATCATATCCAATGATGCCATATGGTGCTTTTTGATAACAGTTAATTAATCACCAGATTCTCCTGTCCACCCTCAGAAAGATGGGCATCTCTGGAACTGCCACTCCCGTGGTTTAAACATCCTACTCGCAGATAGATCCTTCAGGGTGTCTTGGAGGGGTGAGGGTTCGGTCACAAACTTCTTGCACCAGGGTTCCTCAAGGCTCAGCTGCTTGGACCAATTCTCTTCCCCATCTACATGAGCTCATTAGGATCTGTCATCAGAAGCATGGCTTTTCACATCACTGCTAGGCTGATGAAACGCCAACTCTACTTCTTATATTCCAACCAGATGATCCGATGGTAGCTTGCTCGACATGTTGCTGCCAATCGAGTGACATTTCTCAGCTGGATCTTCGAGCTGGATGCGCAACAATTATCACCCTGCTGGTGGTTCCAGCTAACCCATCGTTTCATCACAACTACGTTGATTACACTTGGGTTCATCAATCATAACTCCTTCCAGGAAAGCCAGAAAACCTAGGAGTTGTGATCAATCATCAGTTATTAAGCTTCACAGGCCATATATGCTACAAACGGACCTGCGTTCCTGCAGATTGCCTTATACAACATTAGGGGGAAGATTAGACCCTTTCCTGTCAGAGCAAGCCACACACAACTTTCTTGTCCAAGCTCTTGTTCTCTCCAGCCTGGACTATTTCTAATGATCCTCCTGGCAGGCCTTCCTACATGTTACTATCAAGCCTCTGCAACCTGATCCAGAATGCAGCAGCGAGGGTTGTCCTTCAATGAGCCAAAAAAAGCTCACGTTATCCTCATCCTCATCAGGTTACATTTGGCTACCCAGTAGCCGCTTAGCATCAAATTCAAGGTACTGATTGTTGCCTTCAAGACGACCACTAGTGCGGCACCACTATACCGGAAAGAGGCACTAGTTCAAACTGATTAACGGCCCTCCAAGAAGCCTGCGTTCTGCACAAGTGAACATCGCACTTGTGGTGCCCTCCCAACGACCCTTTTCCTGGACTGTACCCCAGCTGGTTGGAATGACCTACCACAATCTCAATTCGAACAGCTCAATTCGAACAGCTGGAGTCTAAAGGACTCATTTTTTTCGCCAGCACTTGAACCAACTAATAATAGCACTTACCTGTACCCTTTCTTGTCTATTCTATTCTTGAATGTTTGATGAATTGTTATGTTTGATGAATTGTTAGCTCTGTGTTCTGTGCTAGACAAACTGAGACGTTGTCATGGCACTTGTATACTGTTGTTGTTCTCCCTCATTGGGTTTGATGTTATTCTATTGTTCTCATTTGTAAGTCGCTTTGTATAAAAAGTGTCTGCTCTGATGATTAAATGTACAGTAAATGCTAGCAATGCACCGATTCACCTCTGACCGGTGAATCTGCAAGTGTTAACATGTTTTAGTAGCCGGTAAACGGCTCACTCACATTGTTCCAATCCCTAAGAGTTTTGTTCATCCTCAGAACACCACTGAGGATCTTGTAAAAGAGTCATGTCTCCTCATAATAAGACAAAGGTTGTGGTCCTCTCATGGACCGGCGAAGAAGCTCTTGTGAACACATGTTGGAGATTGTAGCGGAAGGTTTTAAATTTCAAAATATATTAATAGGTTTTTTTTTTTATTATTGTTTTTTTTTAATCTATTTTATTATTATTTTATTTATTTATTTATTTATTTATTTATTTATTATTTTTATAATTATTTTATTTTTTAGATTTTATTGCTTCAGATAAATTACAGTTGAACCACTGGTAGGAACATTACGGTTCTAATGATGTTTAAACTACATTCCTGAGTCGTTTCAAAGTGAAAATTGGCTTCGGACTGTTCAATGGAGGGACAGCGACCTCTTTGATTTCCTTAAAAGAAATCTTTGTTTTCAGGAGGCTGAATTGAAAGGACTTAGGGGATGGAACACCATAGGTGAGTAATTACATGACGATTATTTATTTATTTATTTATTTCACTGATCCAAGGGACACCTCAAGCGTTTATAACCCACAAAACATTTGAAAATTCTGGGCATTCATTACTCAACCTCATGCCACTCCAACCCTATAAGGACTTTACACATCTTCGGAACCACAATTATGATAATTTTTTGATGCCAATCTTGAGAGCGCTACATGAGACATCAGGGGCGGTCACCATAGTTAATTTTTACAAAGCTAACGAGAATACTTTTTTGTGCTCAAAGAAAAAATACAATAACATAATTTATTCAGCAGTTTCTTCGCCGCGAGTTACAGTCTGTTTTGCCATTTTGCATAATACCCCAAGAATGTACTCATGTAATGCACGTTGTTTAATGCACTAGACAAGTGCAACGCATGCTAACACTTCTTTATACCGATGGCCTGGCTTACGTTTCTGTGGCGTGGATCGGGGTGATAGCAGTGCTGTCTAATGGAAGGGTCAGGAGAGTTGTTTCAGTATTCCATCACACATATCTTTAATTCTGTTATGAAGATGAACGAAGGTCTTTAGGGGTTTGTTGGAACATCATGAGGTTGTAGTATTAATGACAGCATTTTAGTGTGAACCTAAGCCCTTAAAGGGAAACATGTTGAGTCGTGCTTTTTTAAGTCCACAATGGGACACTAATGTCTCTATATAGCATAGCAGAGCCTTTTCGATAGCAGAAAGAAACAGTGTGAATAAGGTTTATAACATTTATTTTACAAAATGATTTAGTTAAGACAAACTGCAACCCAATTTCATTAGTTCTATGATAGCATTGTATGATGCGGACCTTTGTCCCACTGGGTCAGCAATTAGAAATTAGGAGGCTAACTAGTCATAACTACATTTAAAAGTATTTGAAACAATGTACTGATAGCGGTACATGCTTGTGTCTGCAGCAATATCATAAGATTTGCATCGATGCTACAATAAACAAGACACCAAAAAAGAAAATAAAGAGAAGAAACAAGTTTTCAAGCACACTGAACTCGTTATGAACACTGTATCAAATTATTGAAACTGTAAACTACTGTATATGAAAAGACTAATATACCTACGTTATGGCTTATTATGCTTACTCTTTAATAAGATAATCATCACAAATCTGTGTCATTGTTCTTTCTCTTGTCCTGTATTCAGACTGTTGTGGTTGCAAGAATTACCGAGAAAACAGTTATCATCCTGACCTTCAGCTTTGAAATCAAACTTATGCACACCTGAGAGAACTGAACCTGTAGTGGGAATAAGCTCAAAGAACTCTGGAGCGAAAAACCTCAGTGATCTAATGAATGAACCCGACAATGCAAAAAGGTGGAAAACTGGAGTAAGTAACATTATCACTGTAACTTCAGTTACAGTGAGATTAAAGTTTACTGTTTAATATAAACATCTTGGTGGCTCAAGTTCACATAATTTATAGTGTGTACCTTCTGTCATTTCTCCAGAGAAGGAAAAAATAGAATATATACTATTAGTTAACTGGTTGTTATGTCGATGTAAGCTAGAAGGAAGCATAGAACTTTAAAGCATTTTATTGAGGCGATTAACATTAAAATTTGTTGGTATAAAAATTGGTTTCAATATGCTGAAAATCAGACAAATCTTTGTGGCTAAACAAGATGTGGTAACAGTGAAGACAGATTAAAAAAAGCCTGACAACATTCTAAGCCCCTTTCACCCTGCGATTCTGGAAAATACACGGGTAATGGTCCAGGCAATTGTTCCCCTGCGGTCCCTAGAAGTTGGCCCCTTTCACACTGCCAGTGATTACCCGGAACTAGTTCATGGCTCACACACAAACCCGTAAAGGTTTTTCCCCCTGAAGACAACATGAATACCAGGGTTGTGATGTGTAATGTGTACGAGTCAAAAACGCTAGGCACGTTAACTATCACTTAAGCTGGCGACCGATCTCAGCTTCAAACGCGGGAACGTGAGACACTAACTGATCTCTGCCCTTCATTACAGTTTGCACATGTTGTTTTCACACATCGCGAAACGTTGACCCCCGCCCCTGCCTTCACAACACCCATGAAAACTAAAAGCAGTCGCGCGATAACGTGCGTCACCACTACAAACACACCCTTTACAAGCCATTAGTTCTGGCTTTTGATCCACGACAGCGCATCACTCCGGGACTGAACCCGGCAATGTTGTACTAGGTCCCTCAACCCGGGATCGAATCCCGGAATCGGATCCCGGGACATGTTTTGCGGTCACACAGAAGGTGACCCCGCAAAGTTCCGGCATTTTTCGGGGGTCCAATGTGTATCGTGTGAAAGGGACCTTCTGACTGTTTACATGTTATACTAGGACGAATGGTACTTGTTAACTAAATTCTTATTTTATTATGTATAGTGTATATTTAGTGATTGCAAACTATAAAGCTATAATGCCCTTAAACTAAATTGTGATTAATGAACAACGATTTTCCTTTATAATAAAAAGTGTGGAAACACATTTAACATGCCATTTAAAGGTTATTGTTTCAACTATTGTCATTCTTTGATACCATATGTAATGTTACATGGATGAAGTTTACTTACTGTTGGGGTGAAGAACGGAATACCAGACACTTCTGGATTGTAAACTACAGGCCCCAACACCCCCAAAAAAAAAGTTGAGATGTTTTGTAATTGCAATCGAAATCAAGACACCTGTGGATTTGTAAAAAAAAAATTAATATTTATTAACTGACAAACTTTTTCAAACTTTTTCTGATCAATTGGGTATGTAGTTATCGAGTTATATGCAGCGGTCTCAAAGTCCTGTCCGAGTGGGAATTGAGGTCCGGCCCGCAAGCAACCATTCCGGATGTTCAAGGTGTACACATGATCACACGAGTGCTCTCCGGTGGCACACGATGGGTGCACAAAACTACTATTGGCGAGTATTTTTTGACGAATTTTGTAAGACATAAGTGCATAGCAAAGGCTTTCATTCGTAGAATAATGCACTGAGTTTTCACCTTGCGAATGTAGAGGTTTCCCCTTCCCGACGCAATTCGTCCTTCTCGCCTGGCCAGAGACATATTGCGAGTGGACCAAACTAACAGCGAGACATGTGAATGAGGGAGTAAAAAACCTACTAGGCGTTCCGAGAAACCTCTCTTTGCTGGGACTGTCCGGCCTATGAAGAAATGTAGTTCCATCTGTAAATATATTGCACATGTTTGCTACACAGATGAACAAGTTTTTGTGCTGCATTATATCTAAAATAATAATTCACTTGCAGGTTACACTGAAGTAACTGTTTCGAAACAGAAAATATGCAGTGAGTACTGACTTTATTGGGCGGTAGTTGTATAAAAATGTAGGTCTTACTGTTAGCAGTTCGAGTGAGTCAGATACACACTCTAGTCGCCGTGATGATTCATGTGACCTTCGCCACGTGGGTGTATTCGAAGTGGGGTCCATCCCCCTACCCTTGTGTTTGTTGTGGTGCCGTGATGTGACCTGTGGCCAATGTTTCACATTGACGCCCCCCATACGGGGCCACGCACTTTTTGGTACGGTCCCATTTTTAACCCCCCCATGGTCAAAACTATGGTTAGTGTAAGCACAGACCATGGTTTGTTGTCGGGTACCATGGTTTAACTAGTGACGCCATGGGTTTTTTTGGCTTTTATTGTAGTTAAACCACCATGGTTAATTTTTGGTAAATGCAATGTATGACCTGAATGACCTTCCATGATATGATAAATAAGCATACATCAAGTTGAATTGTTGATATAAAGTTATGTTCTATTAAAACAAGTTTTGTTATAACAATTATGTTTGACCTTTTGACGTTGATGATAATTTCCGATTAGTTCGATCCTTTGAATGCAAACTGTGAGAACCCCCTGATCTAATGCTTATGTCTTGCTTGTTCATCTCATATCAGTTTAACATGATTTCGTGGTGTATTAGTGGACTGTATACTGTTTTTCCATGGTGTATTTAATTCACACATGAACTTAACATGAATTTGCGTAATTGTTCCTTTTTATGTCTTCAGGCTGTGTGGATGCCAGAGTGTTACAGAGAAACAAGTGTCTCATCCATGACTTGCAGCTCTTAGAATCAAACCCATCACACCCTGAGAGAAACTGGACTCCAGTGAGAATAGATAATAAAAAACACAGGAGTGAAGCCATTTATGTGATCGTACTGAAGGATTCCAGACGTGTAAACTGGAGAGATTAAGGTAAGGTAACATTCACAAACCAATCAATTAAAATGCTTAAAAGTCACTGGTAACAGTTTTTAAAACCCACCAAACACTTTAATACGCCATTCAACTCATGATGAGTTTGAGGATCCACATTATACTTGTGTAAAATTCTAATCTAATAGTTTTGTTTGTAAGATGATCATCTCTTTCTGTGATTTTCTCTTTCTAGTCCTGCATGACCTGTGGCATTTACAGATGTGTTATTACTTTATTTCAGACACTTGACAAACACAAAAGCAACTGCAGTGTCCTAAAAGAGCTTTGATCTTAGTTACAATACTGTATTGGAGAACTCAAAGCAGCAGCTCATTGATGTGTTACAAGGCTGCAAACGGTAAACTGTGAGTAAGCATGACTTTGCGCTTTTGGAATGGGGAGGGATAAGGTGTTTTTCACAAAACCCTACCTGGTTTGCCTGAACTTGAGTTAGATAGAGGATGTGCTGAAAAAAACACAAATAGAGGTTGTGCCAATGCATATGAATGTACAGTAAGCAGATAAGTGGTAAACTTACTCTAGCTTTGTTACACAGTTGAATTAAAATTTGTATGAATTTGCGAGACTAACCAGGTTACAGTATGTTGGGTATACTGTTGACATGTAGCTGGATTAGTAAGAATTGCAAAATTGATTACTGTAAACTGGATTATATTACATTATAATTGGGGGTGGGCAGTGGAAGCACCTCTGAAGCATTACTTAGACTAGTGATGGGAAGTTTGGATCATTTTACTGACTCGTGTCTTGAGCCGGGAAAGAGAATTGATTAGTTCACCCTTGAGTCTTTGGGGTTTGAGATGTTCCTTCATCACGCGGACAGCCCCATAAACTAAACCTATGCTGTCTGAGCTGGAGAGAGATTCGTTTAATTTTTTCTTCCATTCTTTTGTCCACATGATGTGAGGAGCATTGGATTAGCGGAACTTCACTTCCTTACAATACGGGTGCATAGTTATTATATTATTATTATTATTATCATAATTATCATAAATTATTATTTATCTCTACAGTTACATGATGCATTTTTGGTCTCAAATTTTAGCTTTTATTTCTTACAGTATATAAATGCGGTGATGGTCATGACGGTTCTTTTTCCATAAACACTGAATGTGGTGACAAAATAGGGAAGACCGATACTGGTAGTTCGGGTCAGATATGTCAAAAAGCAAGCAAGCAAACACAGTGTACAGGTTACCAAAGTTATTTGACGGGAATGAGAGCCGGAAAGCAAGAAAGAGCGAGAAAGACAGAGGAGAGAGCGAGAAGGAGAGCGAGAGAGCGTCAGAGAGCATGGACTCTTTTGCATGATCTTGATTGCTGTTCTCTCCATTAGTGCATGCCCTTTGGATTTCAAAAACTAAATCATAACTATAAAACAAACAAAAAATTAGTAGGGCCTTTCAATATAAACAAAATTTATTTTAACCGTCAAGCACATGATTACAGCCAAAATGAAAAACAAACAGACTGTGTGTGAACTGCGCTAGGCTGGAAGTGTTCTTCTGCACCAATGGCAACGTTGTTCGTGCGCACTGCACATGTTTACCTTGCTCTAAAATTATGGATTTAATTCGTACGCGAAGTGGTAACGCAGTACAGTACGTGTTGTGACGCAAAATAGATCCGCCAAACTAGTTCAGGTTTACTAGCATAATTGTTAAAATAAGACCGTGGTTTCCTGCATTTTAGTATTGAGCTTTTTTGATGCAAGTTGCTACCATTTAATAGAAACAGTGGAAAGTAACAAAAGCTTTTACAAATACATTTGAACAGGTGAGCATGAAGTGTGGAAATAGCTGAAGGAAATGACTGTTTGCTAATTGAAGCCAACTAACATGATTCTTTTTCTTCTTCTTCTTCTTCTTCTTCTTCTTCTTCTTCTTCTTCTTCTTCTGTCTCTGTACCCAATATATGTATAAAAATCTCAAAACTCAAAAACCCAAAGACTGATAGATGAAATAATCAATTCTCTTTCCTCGCTCAAATTGCATTTTACAAGCCATGGGGGATGTCACGCGGATGAACTAATGACTAAAAACCAGAAGACTCGATAGATGTACTAATCAATTATCTTAACAGCTCAAACTGCATTGGTTAAGTAAAGGGCTGTCGCGATGAACAATCCATTTAAAACCGAAGACCTCGAGCAGATGAACTAATCATCAATTCTTCCGGCTCAAACTACTGGTTGGCAAAATGCTGTCATGTGATGAACGAACAATTGAAAACCCAAAGACCTCGAGACATGAAGTAATCAATTTCTTCCGGCTCAAACTGCATTTGTTAAGCTATGGGGCTGTCACGTGATGAACGAATGACTCGAAAAGCCCGTAATTAAAGAGCTCATTTGCAAAAACAATAAATGCCACCTTTAAAAAATTAACTGACTGCCGGGCAAGATTAGCTCACATTTATTCTAACATCAGTTTTTGGACTGACAAACCGCATTTTTTTTATAGGTGTGCAGTCCTCTAAATGTCCCGAAACACACAACAGCTTATAGCTGCGCTTGGAATACTGTCTGTAAGAACATATAACTGTAGTCAAGCCCCTATTCCCATCAAAGATGGCAACGCCCGGTACACTGGAAAGTTTTGACATTTCTGATATGACAGGAGTCATATCGAGCCACGAAGCCTTCTGTCAAATCTCATTATCGAACAGTAGCGGTTCGCTCCCGCTTCCTAATCCCAAATACATAAAAGTTGCTGGGTGTAGAGGGGAGCATTTGAATCGCATACAGAACACAAAACTGACAGGATTCAAAACTTTTAGATGACACACACAGCTCATTTCTCCGTCACTCAAAAGTCACCTAAAAACACATTACGAAAACACCATCGTAACACACGGTAGACCCAATGTTTGTGCAGCAGAGTGGCTCTCTCTAGCACTGTATGATGTGATAGACAACTAATTAATCCACAGTCCTGCTTCGCTCACACAGCGCACAGGCTCCGGGAGAATGCGGCTGTGGAGTCCGGAGAATTTACATGGTGTGAAGTCTCGGTTACAGAATGCGGTTGTCACACCCGTAAATAACCGATTCGTGTGCATGTAACTGTATTAAGGGACTCAAATAGAGGACTGACAACCATATTCTGCTGCTGTGTGAATGTGGCCTTATTCTCTTACATTATAGCACAATCTGAATTCTAAACACGTTTGGTCACAATGTCCAGTATTGTCCACTGTCAAGGCATCGTAAAGCTCACATTTTTACAGCAGAGAAACTGACAGGCAGCTTTGCTGCTTCAGAACCAAACCTGATAAGTATTTTTTTAGCAATCAGCAGCACGCAGTATTCAGGTCAGATGACAAGCGTGCTAGGTCACTTCAAAAACATGCTAGTTGAGAGGAGTTTCGTCAAAGCTGACTTAAAGTGATTGAGGTTGATACTTTCAACAAACTTGATGAACCCGTGATATCTTCTTTGGGGTGTAAAAGGAAAAACAAAAGCTAAAACTTTTTCACAGAACCTTTCTAAAGCAGCATGTTATAGTGGTGAGGGAAAAGCTCCCTGTATTGCGTGTAATCACAGTAACAATGCTTGTCAGGCATCTACATTGTGAGCTGAGGAGATTACAAAAATTAACTTTTTTTTTAAATTTTTGTTTAACTGAAACCCAGAACGTGGAGTTGTAAGATTTTATAAAAATAAAATAAAATTGGAGTTATCAGCTTTTGCAGAATGAATACTAAGCGATTGAGGTGTTCTGTTCCAAATGTAATAATGAACATAGCAGTCATCTTGATCTTTACCCTGACATCTGAGATGCTGAAGACGCAGTGGATTAACATTACGTTTGTTTTTGAAGAGAATGTGCCCCCGATCTACAGAAATGCGTCTATGTTCCCATTAATAATTTGTGATCAAGCTTCACCTACAAGAAGATGTGAGTGTAAGGTTTTTTTAATGAATCTTTGCAAATCGCCTTTCCTATTAATGTGCTAATTAGCAAGTTTCAGATGAATGCGGCTAAAGCAGTCTCTCAGAGAGCAGCTCGGAAGAGAGGGGCGGGGTCAGCAGAGCTCATTAACATTTAAAGGAAAATGATAAAAGGTGTTTTTTTACACTACCATTGAGAAATTTTTAACCAAACTATGTTACAGACTTTTCAGACCTTTCAAGACCCTAAAGAATCATATCAACTTGTGGGAAATGGGCATCCTGTGACCCCTTTTTAAGATGCTGCTTTTGAGTCGATCGGATCACAAGTGGAAAACGAAGAGACATACCCATTTTACACCTGGCATTTTAATCCATCTTTTCTGTCCACTTTCGACCACTTCTGACCAGATTACCCCCAAGTGCTAATTTCTCTCGTCCAAGAGAGTGGGTAAATGGGCTTGATACCTCTGTCTGCATCAAACACAAGTGGGAGGGCTAAATTTATCATGCACTAATATTACATCTGCTTGTACTTACTGATGTTCTTTATTTTTTGTGTTATCAGAAAATAATACTTCTGATTCAGCCCTTTAAATTTTAAATCCTGTCTGATTGCGTTTTCAACTACCGCTTCGAGTTACCGAAAGTGGACAAGCTCAAAAAATGTTTCACACCATGTTTACACTTCTGTATTTAGGGCTGTCCACTTGGTATCCGATCGACTACAACGTATTTTAATACCAAGTGTAAACAGGGCCAAAAAGAAGTTATCAGAAAACGTAATAAAAAAAATAATAGTATAGGTTACTGTAATTTAGCACAATCACAAAATAATGAACATGATAAAAGCGACAATTTGTTTTTGTTAAAGATTTAAATCCAAAAGTATCGATATTTTGCAATAATAAGTGATGCATTAAACATAATGATCAGGATTGAAAATTAGTTACACAGAAATAAAGCGGTATGAACCATTATTTCACAAAAGAAAGATGACACATGGCCTACTTATTCAGTCAAGTCTCTTTCTGTTTATATGTAGTCACGGTTCATCAAAGGTATCATCAATACATCATTAATTATTTTATATAGTGCCTTTAAAAATTACTTTCTCAAGGCCCTTTACATAAAAGCTTTACGCAAATGCAAACACAACAATATAAGACAATACACTGTAAATATAACTATAGACAAAGAAAAAACCAATAAATAACTAATTAAGTAAAGCAACCCTGAAAAAAAAAGTAGCTTGGCGCACTTTTTCTTAGCGTCTGTTTCTGTAGTGACTCGTCGATTAGTCACTCTATTGAGAATGTCAGGTGTGTTAACCAGGAACATACTCTGTGTTAAATGAGCTTACTCCTGGACCTGGATTTTTGGAACAGGCATACCTCAAGTAAGCAAGGTTTGGGTTAATCAACCGAGAGTTCAGGGTATATGTTAAGGGAAGTTAACCTTGCATTCTGAAATACCCCCCTGCAGTGTGATTGATATTATGCACAAAAAAAAAAAATAAAAAAAAAAATAAATTAAAAAATGACATGATTTATAAGTGATCTCTTTTTGCAAATGAACTACTCAATTGTTGATTGTGAAAGACAGGACAAAAATATTAAAAACTTGAATACTTTGGATGTGTAATCCAGTTGTTGTTTTCATGTTTATTAATGTTGCTTTATGTAATGCAGGGGTACCTATTTATTTATTTATTTATTTATTTAACATAAAATATTCACAGTTCCCTGATTTGTGGTATTAAAGATTCTCATTTATCTCTGATATGTGAAATTATTTTTCAAATATTTGTAAAAAGTATATTTTCAATTTATTATTAAAGATTGCATTGAAATAAAGCAGAAAGTTGACTGAAAGATTTTTACACAAAGTAGGAAAAACTCTGAACACTGTCACAAGCTTTGCAAAACACCTGCTTTTCTATAAATTTGGTATTAGTAGTAGTGAATCAGTTTGGTTTGGATTTACAACAATGCTGGTAAAATCATTATAAATTTCTGCTTCAGTAGTAGTTAATCACACATTTCAATATCATGCTGGTCAGCTTGTGTTTTTGAATTTATTGTGTGTTTTTTTTTTTTACTTTTATACTTCTTGTTTTTTTTTATGATTCTTGTTATTTTTTAAGATGGATTGTTATTTTTTTTAAATGGGATTTTGTGTTTTTATTTGATAATTGTGTTTTTTTTAGTTGATTGTGGTTTCATCAGCATGTCGCATTTCTCCATTACACTGATTAAGTACAGTATGAGTCACAGTCTCTACTGCAATCACACAGACACAATCATACAAACATAATTCATGTTTTTTAAATTTATTATATTTTAAAGCACAAATATTGTTTTAGAATGTGTATGCCAAATAAGCTAATTTCAGTAACTTGTTATATTAATTTTATTAGTGTAATCTATAGCTACATCTTTTAACACAAACATAATTGAATTATACCAGATAATTTGCACCTTGTTTCAATGAAAACTGAATATTTTCTTTTATGATTTCTCCTTACAGACTAGAAAAAGAACACTGGCTCACAGCTAGTATAAGCAACATTAATTTAAGCTGAACTTCAACAGGAGGGAACCAGCAATCACCATCAGGTGACAGATCTGCACAAGAGCTTTACTATAGTGTTTAAATCTATGAAGATAAATACATTTGTGATGTGATGTATAGACATCAGAATCTAAAAAGTTCATTATATGTTTAACACTCAGTCATCCTTTGAGACACATTTGATGCACATATCTCAATATCTAAGGCATTGAATGAGCCTATAGCACAGTATTTTTATATATGTATTTTTTCAAATAAAAACTCACACACACAAACACACACTTCAAATTCAGATCAAATTCCTACTGCAAGATTTGCTGATGCTTCCAAACAAAACATGTCTGGAACATACTTTCTAGGTTTATTGTTTATTCTTATCTCTTTGGTACCATCATTTGGTGCTATTGGTGTGTCAGTTGTGTTGTCTTATATTATTTCAATGTATTATCTTAAACTGGTTTGTATTGCAAACAGTTTTTGTACCATTTACTGCATGTTGTTATTCTCGCTTGTTATTTACCTATAGTGGCTAATGATCCGCCGAAGTCTCACCCATAGGCTTACTTCGGCTTGTAAGAAGAAGGCTTACTTCCGCGTTGAAGAAAAAGGTGGATCGCATGGTCAGATTTGTCTGTAAGCATTTTTTGGCATCTTTGTATAGTCTCTTTTTTTTTTTTTTTTTTTTTTTTTTTTTTTTTCAAATCTACAATTTTAACTTGTGATGAAATTTAAAACTAAAGAAGTTAAGTTTGTTTAAAAAAGACTTTTTAAATTTTTAAAATTTTTTTTTTTTTTTTACATAAAATGTTTACAGTTCTCTGATCTAGGTTAATGGTCAAATTGACATGCAGACAAACAATTTACTTATTTCAATTTTTACTGTTATATTTTAATTGTTTTTTGTTTGTAAAAATAATACATTTTTTGTCTTGCTTTGTCCATTTGCATAATGGTAAATAATCTTTTCATTTGCATTTTTTATATATATAGGGTACATTTATTATTAAGTTTATAACAAATTAGGAAAAAAGTAATGTAAAAGTAATCTAAAAAGTAATCAGAATACAATACCTAAAATAGGTAACATAGATTATGTTGCTAATTACAATATTTGTTCATGTAATTTGTAAAGGTCGGCCGATATGGGTTTTCTCTATCCGATTTAAGCGTGATATTGTGCGAAATCAGGGGTGGCTTATATATGATGCTGATTAATTTGGCTGGATATGTTTAATCCGATATTTGTTCTGTACAATAAAGATATATTCATATAAAAACACCTGGGCGCCACACGGTTTGCTTTTGACCTTCACGGTGCCGCGCTTATTCGGTGTAGTAGTGGGCCTTTTGGAAAATAATCTTTATGATGGTCCAGTTTTGATATTGTGATGCCACAAATATGTATTTGGAAACACTGGAGACTGCTATAACGTCAACTGGCTGGTACTGCTGTCTAGCTATAACAAAAGTTCACACATATTACAATAATAGCTCCAGCCGTTCATAACTGCTTAAGAATGGACGTTGAATATAAGTTAACCTGCATGTTTTTAGCCAGCCCATACTTCTGAATAATTGTATGTGTTTTCTACTTTCAAAAATTACTTATTGTTAAGTTACGAGGTATAAAAATGCTCCAAGCAATCTAATTTGTCTCCGCGACATAACATTTCATTGTTATAACATTCTATAACTATAAAGCACTGTTACAAGCATTTGCCATTTAATTTTGCGAATCTGTTTGTCACTTAATTTTAGATTTGTCATCAAGTTTTGTATACAGTGTGTCTATATGGTTGGCAGGTAGATCCTATTGCTTAAAGTCTTCCTGGAGTCATTTCAGGCTAACACATTGCCCTTATATTAATGCATGTTACGCAGCTGCATGTTACAAGGTTAGTTCAATGAATGAATGAATGAATGAACCATGGGCTTGAAATGATCCTACTGCAGAATTTTTTTGTTGTTGTTTTTGTTGTTGTTTGTTTTGATTTTTTTGTTTTTAGATATTTTTTTAAGTTTATATATATATTTCTATATATATTATAATTTATATATATATATATATATATATATATATATATATATATATATATATATATATATATATATATATATATATATATATATATATAATTATTATTATTAATAATAATGGCACATACATACATACATAATAGAAAAAAATTAACGTTAAATTCTATAAATCAGTCTTTGCATTAGTTACATCATAATTTGAATAATTGATATAATCCATATCATGTGTAAGAACGTTTACATATGCCATAAAATGATTCCCTAGCCACAATCAAAATATACTGTTGATAATGTACTGTGGTACAGTGGTAAAACACACAATGGTAAGATGGTTTTTAATTGCTAATTTACATATAAAGAGCCCCCACTGCAAAAAATTTTATCTCTGCAGAAATTAAAGGGGTCATATGATCACGATTTAATTTTTTTCATTTCTTTGGAGTGTTACAAACTTTTAAGTGCTTGAAGAAGTCTCCAGGTTGCCAAAGACTAAAAGTCTCAAATCCATCGGGATGAAAGGCCACTTTATCCACGATTTTTTTAAAAGAATACCCCCCCCCCCCTCCACGCACACACCTACTACTTTGTTTGACCTTCCAAAACAGGACACAACTACAAATCAGTGGTTAAGTTGTATTTCACCACTGCAGCACATTTTGCGAGGACAAGGACTGTTTCCTGTGAAAGTAACCTAAAATATAAGTTTCTATAAAGTGGGGCAATTCCAACTTTGCAAGAACAGTTCGGCTTCTTTTCTGACACACAGTCTGTAAGTATGTTTTCATATGTAAAGGATTTACCACTGATGATTCAAACATGAGTTTTGAGCAGTGTAGAGTAACTGTTAGAGCTTGTTGTTTGTTGTTTCTCCGATCACAAATGCAGACATGGTTTTATGTTTACGCAGTGCGATACGCAATGCATAAAAAGATGTCCCCACTGGATGCTACAAATTCCTCGTTTATAATGGGTTTTATTGGTTTTATCTCATTGCAACGGGACACATATGGCATCACAGTATTATAATGCAACATTTCCTCCGCACGCTATAGGCATTCGGCCAACCACAATGCACTATTTAACTGGTCAATCAGGTTTACCCCTCGCCAGAACCATGAGCTGGTAAAAATTGATCGCCAGCTTTCAGAAGGCGGGGCATAGAGGAGAAACAAATGTACATTATGTGGAAAATGATGTGTTTTTTGAACCTTAAACCACATAAACACATTGCATTACACCAAATACACAAAATAATGTTCTTTTTAGCAATGTCATATGACCCCTTTAATGGATGGATGGATAAATAAATGTATACTGCACCTCTTTTTTTTGTCCAGGTAAGCAAATAAACATGAATTGTTTACTTGTTTAATGTACACCTTTATATATGAGGGGTGTAACGATTCACTCGTTTTCTCGATGCATCGATTACAAAACCTGACAATGCAATGCATCGATCTTGAAACATGGATTTTTGAATCGTGTATCGTCGATTTTGGACAGTAATCATTTTTAAATGCTAAGAATCGAATAAATCACGATTTCTATAGCGATTCAGTGCTTTCAAAATATATACACATTAAATTACTTCAAGCACAAAATAATGGAGACCTTGAACAGTGTTCCTGCCTCGCATCTCTCCTTCACGCGCTCCACTGTTTACCGCTTGTGACTGTCACAAAATTGCACTCACGCTCCGCTGTCTCACTGACACATTTTTTTTTAACAGCTGATGTGTGATCTCTCCTTAGTACTCGTGGCCAATAATGCTAAATTGAAGTATTTTTACTTTTCTGTAGTTTTTTAATGGCTCTTGGTCATACCAACAACATTGCCTGAGCAGTCGAAGGCTGCACATTTATTGCATGGATGGAGCAAAAATGCCACCAGCGTCGTGCTGGAACCTAATGTACGGTTGAAACTGTTAAAATAACCACAGCATTAACAACAACCAATGTTTTTGTTTGCGATGAACTTTTTGAAATGTGAACAATTTTGGTGACTTTCAGTGTTTAATTTAAAATTGAGATTATGGGAATTTAGAATTTAAGATTTATTTGATGTAGTACTTTTAGTTGTTTGTTATTGATCAAAAATGAAGTTTTGATATATTTATGGTATTCTTTAAATATATTCATGGTCGATCTCACTACATTCAACATTATTACATAAAGAAAATTCTATACTTTGACCCATACAATGTATTTTTGGCTTCACAAAATACCAGCAAACTTAATGTAATACTGGTTTTGTGGTGCAGGGTCCAGGGTCAGTTTCAATTTTATTGGAGCTACCCATCATATGCTATATTCTAATATTTTCAAAGACAATATTTAAAGAAGCAGATTAATGTCAGATTAAAGAGCATCTCTTCAAAGTTATACACCTAAATGTTCTAATTGATGTAACAGTTAAAGTTAATACATTTTCAACCTGTATTTTAACCCAGCCCTTACTGAAAGCTTCTTGAAACATTTAAAACAAACAGGAAGCAAAATGGGGACAGCACAAGAGCAGCAACTATACATTTGCCGGCAATGCCTATTATTGTTTATGCTTTCATTTGTGAATTATAGACACCCTCAATCCACCTGCAGACAGTCATTTGTCACTTTTGAGTTCCCCTACCTCCCCATCAGCTTCTTGCCAATCAGTGCAGCCTTCTTAAGAATTTGTTTCATGTGGATGTAAGATTATTATATTTTGTTGTTCTGCCTCTCTTAGTTTTTGTTCTTTATATTTAGGACCTTGAGAACAAGATAATTATATTTCTGAAGAATGAGCTGGAAAGGTTTAAAAAAAATATATGAAAAAAAGAGAACACACAATACTTTGTGCAGGACATAATAGAGGGCGTGTGCTGTGTCAAAGAAGCAGCTCTGGATATCACACTCTACTTCCTGAGAAATATGAAGCAAGATGAACTTTCATATACTCTAGAAGGTAATACACACATGGCTGTCTATCATATTACACTTACATATTAAACTGAAGCATTTATGTTCCTGTGTTTAGAAGAGCTGGTCTTTATTCATCAGTGACAGCTAAAATCAAACCTGAAGAAGAAATATCAATGTGTTTTTGAAGGAATTACAAAGCAAGGTGACTCTACACTTCTGAATAACATCTACACAGATCTCTATATCACTCAGGGTGGTCAGTACTGAACATGAGGTAAGACAGATTGAAGTTACTTCCAGGCGTCATGAATCACAAGAGATACAGGTTGAATGCAAAAACTTGTTTGAAGCACCTGTAGATCAGAACTGTACTGACAAAAGGAGTTGCTGGCACTGAAGATGTGGTGGTTGAATGGTTTATTCTGATTGGACTGAAGAAAAAGAAAATCAGGACATCAGCTTTATATTTCCTCTTCCATTCAGAGAGATGAACTTAAAGGATAAAGAAACACAAAGTTTGATGAGCCTGAGAAGTCAGTTTTTCCCAGAGACAAAAGGACTGAACCTTGCAAGAAACAAGAAATTTAAAGTCTTGTTCATTCTTGATGGATTGGATGAATGCCATCTTCCTCTAAACTTTAAGGATAATGAGACATGGCGTGACGTGTGATGTGCTGATTATCTGGATGTTTTGATTTTCTAATGTCGTAAAGGGAAGTCTGCTTCCTTCTGCTCATCTGGATCGCCACCAGACCAAAGGCAAGATTCCTCCCTGACTGTATCGACCGGGTAACATAGGTCAGGAGGGTTTAATGATGCACAAAAGGAGGAGTTACTTCAAAAAGAGATTCACTGATAAGAATCAGGCTAAAGAAATCATTGATCATGTTAAAAAATCAAAAGAGTCTCTCTTCATCATGTGCCACATCCCAAAGTCTTTTTGCTGGATTTCAGCCACTGTTCTCCAGAATGTTGTGGAAAAATAAAATGTACAATACACCTGTGTGTTGTTTTAGGCTGATGACACTTCTTAAAACACTGAAGGAATCCACACACAAAAAAACATTCCTAAGACCCTGGACACAATAAATAAAGATGTACACACATTTTCTTCGCTTTCAGATCTTGCAGAGCCGTCGAAAGTATGACAAGATGTTTCCTGGGATAAAGATGCCATTATTTCTCTGGGAATACTGGCATTTCATCAGCTGGAAAGTGTTCGCAAACTCGACTTTCTGCATGCACAGACCTGGAGTCCTGTGGTATTTATTGCTCGTAAAGCATCAGTGTATTCAGGTGCGCGTACCCAGATCTTTAAGGGGAAACAGGGATCGCTTGTTGTTACCATGTACCGTTTTTGTCTACTTCTGAGCATTCAAGTATTTATTGCAGCCCTTGTGCACATCTGCTATAGATATAAACAAATAAAAAGCTGCATTTGTTCTGGCACTCCTACAGAACAGTAAAACAAAAAAATGAAGCCATGATTGAGTTGCTCAAGACTGCAGTGGGCAAGCAAGGCACTTGAGAGTGACACGGACACCTTGACCTTTTCCTTCGCCTCTTCTCGGTCTGTCACTCCAGTCTAACGGGCCACCGTTAAAAGGTCTATTGACACAGCAAGATGGAAATAAACCAAAGTCAAGACATAGCTCAACACATCAAGCAGAAATTAGAAGTTAATCTGTTCCAGAGACCACTGCACCCGTTCTGTTCTACCATCTGGAATGACCAAACCCCAGTAGCAGACTGCAGATCCACCCCAGCAAAGGGGAAGCCCTTTTTCTCTCACCCCAAAATGTACTTTTAGTCTTACACCGGACATGGGGCAGGTTTACCATCACTACGATCTATAGTGACGACATAACCATATACCAATTATATCAATAAACCATATACCAATCATGGTGGAATGACCTCCCGATCTCAATTCGAACAGCTGAGTCTTTACTCATTTTCAAAAACATCTAAAGACTCATCTTTTTTCGCCTCTGCACTTAACCAACTAATACTATACTTACCTTTTTTCTTTCTATCATATTCCCAAAAAAAAAAAAAAAAAAAAAACCCTGGCTACGTGTTCTTGTACTAGACTAACTGAGACTCTATTATAGCACTTATACCGTTGTTGTTCTCAAGGATCTGATTGTGAGCTTACTGCTCATTTGTAAGTCATGGATAAAAGCCGCCTCATAAATGATTAAATGTAAATGTAAATGTAAATGTAAATGCAATCATTAGATAATCATCTGTCATCAAACCCTCCAAAAAAGCCCTGTAATACATGTAATGCATTTTGCCATGTTCTGGTCTCATCTAGAAAAAATGCATTTATTTACATCAGTGGACACCGGTATTCCTGGGACCTCCCAACCTCTCATTTTGTTGAAAATAACCATGGTTAAACGCCGGATCTGTTCTGTATTATTGGAATCCCGGGGCCTAGAAATGTTATAAAGATGCTGATGTACGCGAATCTGGATGTCGTACTCCAGTGGTTCTTCTCGGTGAAATCAGCGTTCTCATTATAATGGATGAAAAATTAAAAAACGGGCATTCCCTAATATCCAAGTTCATCATGTAATCTGGGAATTGCAGATGAAGGACTCTGCAAGAGTGTCCATACATCATGGCCATTACACCAGAAGCTCGTAATATTGCTTGTTTACATTTTCACACCACAAGCTAGTAATATTGCTTGTAGTATTGTCTGATTGCTTCTTCTTTGTAAGTCACTTAGGATAAATCGTTTGCTAAATGACTAAATGTAAATGTGTGTATATATATTGTCACGGGCTGAAGAATCACACGACAGGGTTTAGTGCAAAAGTGAAGCCCCGGAGGGTGTATTTATTGACAGGTGCTCTGCTTTGTGCTGAATCCTGTGGAGTCCAGTGCTCGTCCTCGGTGCCACGTGATCCTGTTTGCCGGCCGGCTGAGTGCAAGGGGACTTGGTGTCCGGTGCTCGGGTGGCGGGCTGGTCGATCCGCAGCTTTCTGGAGGGGCAAGAGACACAACGTTAGTTTCAGTCATCTGAAGATCCTCTCTCCCTTGTGTCACCTTCAGGA
>NW_024879394.1:77878-78199 GCF_018340385.1 Cyprinus carpio | reverse complement strand
GATGTTGAAGCTCTGTCTTCTGGGCGGCCGACAGGTGGGGGCTGACGTCAACAACCACGGGTGAGTAGGCGGCTAGGGCCGCCACCTGAGTCCTCGTCCCCTCCCAGCGCTTCAGGAGATTGATGTGATACAGTTGGCTTTCCTTCCGGCGCCCCGGCTGGCGTACTCTGTAAGTCACGGGCCCCACCCTCTCCGCGACGATGTACGGGCCTTGCCATTTGGCGAGGAATTTACAAGCTGCTGTCGGGACGAGGACGAGGACGTAGTCCCCTGGCTGGAATTCCCGTGGTTGGGCCGCCCTGTCGGGGCGTGGACGAGGAC
>NW_024879394.1:76532-76810 GCF_018340385.1 Cyprinus carpio | reverse complement strand
GGAGTAGTTTGTGGCGACGTCCCAAAACCGCTTGATCTCCGCCTCCATGCCGGGCCAATGGAATCTATCCCGGATTCGTTGAGTGGTGTTTTGCGCCCCCAGATGGCCCGCCATAGGATGGGAATGGGCGAGCTCGATGATAGTCTGTGTCTTTGTGCGTGGGACTACCAACAGCTTGACCTCCTCCCCTCTCCGCTGTGCGACACAGTACAGCAGGCCGTTCTGAACAACGAAGTGTGGGGTTGGGTGTGGTGGCGGTTGGGGAGCTCGATGATAGT
>NW_024879394.1:76151-76453 GCF_018340385.1 Cyprinus carpio | reverse complement strand
GTTGGTAAAATAAATGTTGTAAATTCAAATCAGAGAGTCTTCCGTGTCTGGAATGGATGTATTCTAGAGCTGTCCGAAGCCAGGAGGACAGGGCGCCGTCGGGGACCCCGGCTGACGTTCTTCCTCTTCTGGCAGTTCCCGGCAGGGCTGGCAGGCCGGGTGACTTGGGTGAGCAGTTGGTCAAAGCCTGGCCAGTCTCTCCCCAACAGGTGCCTGTCCAAAAGAGACTAAAATACCATTTTCATTGACTAAAACTAGACTAAAATGTCATCAGTTTTCAGCGATTAAGACTAGACTAATCA
>NW_024879394.1:71431-76001 GCF_018340385.1 Cyprinus carpio | reverse complement strand
GTGCCCCATCTAGAAACTTACATTCTGCAAGTGAACATCGCTCTGATTGTGCCATCCCAAAGAAGACACCAAGTCACTTTTACCTGACTTTTAATTAAATGTTCCCACAATCCTGGGGAATGAACCTGTCCCACCTCAATCCGTAGCAGCTGAGTGCCTTGACATCTTTAAAGAATCGTCTTAAACAACATCTTCCAATTTATTTGACCCACTACTTTTCCCTTCACTATTCTATTCTATTTAAAAAAAAAAAATCTAACGACCTGTTTAATCTTTTTTGTTCTCTCTTGTTTCTTTTCATTTATTATACAATTAGGAAAAAACCTCTAACCCTAGCTTGCTCTAGTTCTTCATGTATTTCTCATTCTATCTGTTTTCCGTTTTAGTTATTAATTTTTAAAGCCCTTGCTACGGTATACTGTGTTTTTAGGCTAACTGGACTTGTTATAGCACTTCGTTATCCATTGCCTTTTCTTTTTCCTTGTTTTTGATTGCTCCCCCACACTGTCCTCATTTGGAGTTAAGTCGCTTTGGATAAAATGCTCTGCTAAATGACTAAATTTAAATGTAGAAAATCATTAAATCTGCTAACGTAAAGAAAAGGGCAGTGGCAAAGTGCTTACTTAAACCCCCTCCCACCATACCCCCTGCAATGGGCCGCATCCCATACTGTTTCACAAAACATGCATGTTACACAGAATCCTAAAGTTACTAAATACGCGATGGTGGAAAATTTTACCCTCCTCAGCCACGAACACTTATATTCATTTGGGTAATTATAAACTGTATACAAATTGCGGGCATCAGGGCAGGGAGCCACTATGGCTGGGGATATTGAACTGCTTTTTGAATGCATCAGTCGCCTATTTTAGTTTTCACCTTTCAAATTCAAAATGATCCTCAAATGAATTTCAGATATTTAAAGAATAACTGGTTAATTAGCCTCAATCTCAGCACCTAGTTCTTGCAGCTATAATGGTAGAGTTTAGTATCCTGAGTTTTGATTTTATGTTTTATATTTTTAGGCTCAGAAAGTGTGCGCTTACAGAGGAAAGCTGTTCAAGTCTTGCTTCAGTTCTCAGTTCAGAATCTAGCAGCCTGAAAGATCTTGACCTGAGCAATAATAATCTGCAGAATTCAGGAGTGACGCTGCTCTCTGATGGACTTAAACATAACTGTAAATTGGAGAAACTCAGGTGAGTTGATCTCTAAAGCCAGTGACACACCAAACCAACATCACAGAAACAGCAGAAACATAAGCCAACTGTGGTGCCACCTGCTGTCATAATCCCAGCCTGTGTTACACTGTGTTCGTGTGTTTAGGACTTTTATTTTGAAATGTATTAACCATTATTTCTGTGCTGTTTTCCTGTGTGCACCGAAATAATGGGTAAATAAAATTAAAAATAAATGAAAAAATAAAGAAATAAATTCCTGTTTGCTTTGCTGCCTTGTTTGTCTCCTTAGCAACCCTTGTTAGTTTCTTGTCCAGACTAATCACCCAACCTTATCCTGCATGTCAGACCCTGGTGTACTTGGTGTATAATACCCCAGGGTTTGTCATGTTCGTAGTATGTGGGGTGTCGTCACGCCACATAGAGGGTATCATGGTGTCTGTAGTGTTGCTTTCGTCAATGAAATTATGACTCAAATTTCGTCAAACGACCGGTATCATGTACGGAATGAGACACAATGTAAATGCGTGAGGAGTAATTATCCTCTAAAATCGTAGAATCACCGTGAAGTCATTTGCGGTATGGCCAATTCTAAAATCTTATGATGAATAAGGTTGATGAATTAATAATTCCAACATGTACAAGGCTTCCAGAATAATCTTAAACTATTGAGGAAACAGTATTACGAGAGAAATCAAACCTGGAGGACAGCTTTGGGCTTGATAGTGGCAAAATAGGTGTAATATCTAAATGAATTCTAATTCTATTTTCTTTGGACAAAAAATAAAACAAACCTCAATAAAGCCGGCGGATGACTATGCAAACTAACTAAAAAAAAAAAAAACATTTTCATCAAAGCACCTGATGGGTTGAACCGCATTAAACTACTTCTATTTCACAGGCTGGGATAAGCCTGAACTTCGTGCATGGTGCGGATGCAGAGACTATCACGGAAAGTTACAAAATTGCGGTTCCGCTCAAAATATGCAGCGAATAGTTCGCCTTGCCTCAAAGTGAACATCAACAACACTGTATTAAGACGAAATTAAATAGCGTCAAGTATAAATCAGCCTTGACACTGGGACGGTGGACGGAATGGCGAGTTCGTCTTTGGATTAGCAGATTTTTATTATTATAGTGCGTTTGGTCATTTTTCGACTGTTTTGTTGGTTATGGCGTAATGGCCGCTTCTAGTTGCATGTTTTAGTTGGTAAAATAAATGTTGTAAATTCAAATTCAGAGAGTCTTCCATTAATCTGGAATGTTGGTTGTGTTCTAGAATTACGCGGGTAATAGTGTATAATAAAGATAGCCTTGTTTGGAAATGGGTTTGGCTAAGAATTAGACACTAAGTTACTTGTACTATATTGACTAGGTTGGATAAATTGCATTACTAAAAGAGACTAAGGCAATTTGGCTAAAACTAGACTAAAATGTCATGGTTTTCAGCGATTAAGACTAGACTAAAATGTCATCAGTTTTCGTTGGAGAACTAGACTAAAATGTCATCAGTTTTCGTCGACTAAAACTAAGATAGTTAAGGATATGGTGACTGAGGGGTTTAGAATTAATACAGGTTGTAAAGGCGTGGCGCTTTATGTCTGTTCAATGTTTCTCCTGTGTTCTTGTTTTTGCCTGTGTTTACCTGAGCTACTTTTATGGTACCGAGGATGGCTGTTCTGGTGCTTAACTGTTCCATTCCATGCGATCCAGACTCCATGCCGATCCGGGTGGTTTTGTTTTCCACCGCAGGGGCTGATAAGAGAGCTCGCAATACAAACCCATCAGTAGTTGGTAACGTAAGTGTTTACATATGGTTTGAGATGTAAATAGTGAGTACGTTATGGGGAATGATCACAAATAGCTCAAATAGCACACTTGGCCAGCCACAGAGAGAAACTAGTAGCCAGACAACACACATTTAACCGATTCCTTATTTTTCTTAGAACCATTCGGCCTGGTGGTGGAAAAGCGGCCCTGGTTCCTTGCCTGGATTTTTTTCATTTTTTTTAATAAATATTCTTACTGCATGTGGATCCAACACTCCTTTTTGTTTGAAACAACCACGTTACACCTGCATGAAAAAAAAAGTTGTGCTCAAAAACAATGCGAAGACTATATCCAGTGGCCAACTAGCATGTTGTAAGAAATGAGAAATGACTCCATCAGGTGACAGTAGTCTGTATCTGTAATCTCACTCACTTGTTTTGCAACCGACATCCAATTTAATTTCAAGTTTCGAGTTTGTTTTATTTATATAGCACATTTAAAAACTGCAAGCACGGCTGACCAAAGTGCTGAACAAAAAAAAGACATAGAACACAGGGCAACCCACAGATTCATACCATAAACACAATTAATCAAAAACCAAAGAGAAGAAATAGGTTTTAAGAGATGATTTAAAAACAGTTAAAGACTGTGCCAATCTAATATAGGCTAGAAGGCTGTTCCACAGCCTAGGGCCAGCAACTGCAAAGGCTCTATCCCCTCTTTGCTTTAACCATGATCTAGGAACAGAAAGAAACCTTTGATTACAAAACCTCAGATTTCGTGTAGGATTATATGGATAGAGTTGATCAGACAGATATCTATGAATTTTCACTGGGGCCAAATACTATAATCTCAGTAACTGATTCATTCAGAAACAAGACATTTTGAGAGAACTACGTTTTCACTTCATCAAGGAATGCAAAAAGAGATTCCAGAGCAGCATATTTATTTAGATTCAGAGGTAAATAAATGTGGGTATCATCTGCAGAGCAGTGAAATGATACACTATGCTTTCTGAAAATAGAGCCCAAAGGAAGTAAATACAAAGAAAAAAGAATGGGTGCGAGAATAAAACCCTGCGGCACACCACAGGAATGTTTAGCAGACGACAAAGAAAAATTACCCAATCTGACAGAGTAACTTCTATTTGTTAAATATAATTTGAACCAGCTAAGAACTGTTCTTGGATGCCCACAAAATATTTTAAATAAGAAACAATTTATTTAAATAAGAAACAAAATGGGGATTAATATTGCTCAGGTCATTTCAAGAGCAACTGATTAATCAGTTGAATGTTATATTTTCATTCCTCTTCTAGACTATCTGACTGTAATACAAGAAATGGGGATTTTTTTATCTTGAACTTCACATTAAACTGCTTCTGTTTCACACAAACGCCGACAAAGACGTGCATGTTCAGCTAGAATCGCCCTGAACTCGTGCATGTTCGGATGCAGAGCTATGCGGAAAGTTACAAAAAATGCCGTTCACTCCGCCATGCGAATAGTTCGCGCGCACTCAAAGTGAACATCCAGCAACACTGTGATGACCCAAGCGAAATTGCGACGCGTCAAGTATAAATCAGCCTTGACACAGAGAAAGGCACTCAAAGTGAACATCCAGCA
>NW_024879394.1:46747-70373 GCF_018340385.1 Cyprinus carpio | reverse complement strand
GGATCTCAAACTCCTCTTTGTTTTAAACAGCCTGTTACACCTGCATGAAAAAAAAAAAGTTGTGCTCAAAAACAATGTAAAGGGTATATCCAATGGGCCAACTAGCATGTTTGTAAGAAATGAGAAATGACTCCATCAGGTGACAGTAGTCTGTATTTGGCAATCGTCTTTTAAAAAAGGGAAGCTAGAAAAGCTGGGGACTGTGGATATACAAAGCAGCACTTGCTTAACATTTTCACTCATATCATGTTTTGCAAACCAACATCCAATTAATTTAAGTTTGAGTGTGTTTTATTTATATAAGCACATTAAAAAACACAAGTACGGCTGACCCAAGTGCTGAACAAAAAAAAAAACGACATAGAACACGGGCAACCCACAGATTCATACCATAAAAAACATTGAATCAAAAACAAATGAGAAGAAATAGGGTTTTAAGAGATTATTTAAAAAAGTTAAAGTCTGATATAGGCTAGAAGGCTATTCCCACTGGGACAGCAACCGCAAAGGCTCTATCCCTCCTGCTTTAACAGATCTAGGAAACAGAAAGAAAACATTTGATTACCAAACCTCAGATTTCGGTTGGATGTATGGAGCGAGTGATCAGACAGATATCTATGAATTTTCACTGGGGCAATACTTAATCTTTGTGTTGTTCAGTAATTGATTTCATTCAGAAACAAGAAATTTTGATAAGAAATACCTGTATTGTTTTCAATTCATCAAGGTGAGATGCAATTATAAAGAGATTCAGAGCCGAATATTTATTAGATCAGATGTAAATAAATGTGGGTATCATCTGCAGCGCAGTGAATGATACACTATGCTTTCTGAAAATAGAGCCCAAAGGAAGTAAATACAAAGCAAAAGAATGGGTGCGAAATTAAAACCCGCGGCACATCCACAGGAATGTTTAGCAGACGAACCCAACCCAAAAAAAGAAAAATTACCCAATCTGATCAGAGTTAACTTCTATTTGTAAATATGATTTGAACCAGTAATGAACAGTTCTTGGATGCACAAATATTTTAAATAAGACACAATGTTTAAATAAGAACAAATAGGATTAATTTGCGCAGGTCATTTCAAGGGGCTAACTGATTAAAAGCTGAATGTTTATATTTCATCCCTTCTAGAGTCTAGACTGTAGTATACCGAGATAGAAGGGTTATAAAGCTCTGGCTTCAGATCTGAAATCAAACCTTCCCCACCTGAAGAGCCTTGGTCCACAGGAAAGATCCTGGTACAATCAGGTGAAAGGAGCGCATGATTTACTACAGGATCCCAAATGTAAAACTGAAAAGACAAGAGGTGAGACATGGTGAAATAATTTGCAAAAATAAATAAATAAAAAAGTAAATAAATGAAGAAATAAAATATAATAACACTAATAAAAATAATATAAAAATATATTGTTTAAATTGTTATAAAAAAAAAAAATAAAAATATATAAAAAATCTAAATTATGTACATTTAAGATAAACAACTAGGTTTGTATGATAGGCCTACATGCCAGCACAAGATGATAGGTCAAATATACATAATGCGTCAGTAGATGTCTTTAACTATTAGCATTTTAAGTAGAGGCACGGCAATAATTATTACTTATTTATTTATTTATTAATTAATAAACTAAAATGAGATAATCTAAATGCAGTTTATGGTGACTATTAGTAATTCAAACAATCTAGTGCTTGGTGAAGTAAGCTTAATAATGAATAGGAAGACGCTAGCATAAAATCTTGAGCCAGTAATCTCTTTGGTAACATTTCCACTTCTTTTCAGAAGCCAGAAAGACGTTCATTTCACTGTCCATTTTATCTGGATGAATGACTTGGGAGCTTGTTCTCTTGTTCCAAATAAACATTTTCTGTCTTCCTGAGTGGCACAGGAATTGAATTTTTTTTGTTTTCTTTTTTTTATAATTGTGACTTGACTTGTTCAGAATTTGTATATTGGTGTTAAATGTTGAAAGAAAAAACTGTTAAAGTAATCCAGCTTTTACTGCAAAACAGGATTGTAAAAATGACATGTTTTGTAAAGCAATGGATGTTGATTTAAATCTCGAAATCATCTTCTCTTCTGCAGGGTTTTTGGTCCTGATGCCGATGGAAGCCTGTTCAGTTTGGACTGGAATTGTGGGTAAAACCTGTACTCCTGAGAGAACTGAATCTGGGACAAATGGGAAATAGGCGACCAACGAGGAATCCGATACTGCTCGACTGCAGGCGAAACACTGTCAACTCAGCACACGTGATATTAGTATTTCCAGTCATTTACATAAATGTTATAAGTACTAGTCGTCATTTTACAGTAGCTTGATCATACTTATTTTTCATTTGAGTTAGTATCAGTTTTTGTATTTTGCTCATTCAAAACATAGGCATTCAGCGATTAATTCTGTGGTGCTTCACAGTTCATATGACTACTGAAAATCAAACTCTTGACAGTTTTGTGCTATAATATAGCAAAAAGCATTCAAAGCGTCGGTGTTACCTACTATACTATATTGTTTGTTGAAATTATTTTTCGCTAATGTTACTGGTGACGATGCTGTGGTATTGACCCCGATGAAGGCTGTTCTGCTTTGACCGTCAGCTCTGAAATCAAACCCAGACACACTGAGAAAATCTGGACCTATAGTGGCTTACATAGCTCGGACAACCAGAGTTCATAAACATCAGAGATCCTACTGATGAACCCCACGCCACTTCCAAACTGCGGTACTAAGTCACGTCAGGTACACAGCAGTGTTACTAGGGATTAAAGTGTATGGCTTGTGATTTTATTTTAAAAATAACCGATGCCAAGTTACATTGCTCCACAGAAGCATTGCCCTTTCGGCATTTCTCTTTGGCTCCAAACCAGCAGCCTGCATACCAGAGTGGTGATTTGTGGGGTGTATCAGACAGGCTAGAGGAACTGCAAACTTAATATTCGTAGCCTTGTTTATAAGATGGAAACATGGTATCTGAGTCACTTAGTTTTCGTTTTCTCCTCTCTGGTACACTTAAGTTCTTTGTGGATGCAGTATTATCAGTAGAGTGAGCCGATGTTTTTTCCGTGGACTCAGCTCTGAAATCAAACCCATCCAACCTGAGAAGCACTGGACCTCGTGATAATGAAATAAAACAACACTGGGTAATCAACATTATTTTGGCTGTCATCTTTGAATGGATTCAAATCTGTAAAACATGGGAAGAGTTGTGAAGGTGAGAAAAACATGCACTCACTAGTCACAGAATGGTCAAAATAGTGTTTAAGGTGCAATTGTGAATGAAACAGACAAATGAAGAGTTGTGTCGTAGGGCCTAGTCCCAAGCCCTAGGTGCAGAGTACTTTTCTTTGCCAGCATGGAGTGTCGCTTACCTGATGACTTCACGCTCTGAAATCAACTGTCCATCTCACCTCTGAGAGACCTAGAACCTTGCAGTGAGAAGGCGAGGACATTCTTATTGGTGTTCGTCCTCATGATCTATTGAAAGACCCGCAATCAAGCTTGGAAAAACTAAGTGATAAGTTAATCTGTTAGCCAGCAAGTATAGTGAGTAAGTTTGTTATCTTAGTAAAGGGATCAAATTTAACGTATGGGCTCATGATGCATTGTAACCCCCGCATGGTTTTCTCACATGGATCCGATCATTGCTTTTTCTCTTCTTTGTCTCTCAGTATCTGATGCTTGATTGTAGTATTTCAGTAGATAACAGTGTCTCCCCATTCCCACTTCAGCTCGAAAAATCAAAAACCCATCACACCTGAGAGGAATCCACCCCAGCTGGAATCAAATAAAACCAACAGAGCCGGGAGCACTTTTGTGAGAGTGTGCGAGTGAAATAATCTACAATGCCAAATGGAGACACTGAGGTGAGGGGACCATTATGCACGTTGGGCCCCACTTTTATACCTTGCATTATTAATCGTACTTTTTATTACGTCTAATGCTCAGCCTGTGGATGCAACACACAAACATATTGGTACCTAGATCTAAAAAACATCCATCTGACTTTGAGCGACCGTGCTATGAAGCTTCCCAACCTAAACTCGAAAGTATCTATACTTCACTCGTATTGTAAATATTACATTGATCATGATTCCAAATGAGGTTGCCATCCACTCCCATCTTCTTCATTGGTGTCTTGTCATATGGTTCTTTCTAGAATGTCATCCTAGTCTTCAAGCCCAAGAGATCCCTAAGATACACCATTAATAAAGTTCGAATAATAAACTCAATCTCCTAAAAGTATTTGTTTGTGTGTATTAGTTTTCTTGTTTTTTCATCATAAGACTAAAACAAAAAACAGCAGATGTCATACAAAAATGTTCTTGTAGAACAAAAAACCTTTACGCGATAAACCAGCTTGTGTGGGGAAGGTCATTAGTGATGCTAAATAAGAAAAATAAAGAAGTCTAGATAAGAAGAAGAATGCTACAGATCTAATGGGAAGCCTGCTTTTGATCTGTGTCGCGCAATAGTAAACTAGAATAAGAGTGCAACAGCACCTGAGAGGGCTTTATAATACTCAAATAATTAAGAATATATCAGCATAATAATAAGATAAGAATATCATGAAACACCAGATATAAATTAGATGTGTAGCTGCAAGCAGCAATTACAGGGCTACATGCAGCAGCAGTAACACAACAAGCTGAGCATGGCAGCGTAGCATCAAACCAACACTGCAGAAGTGAGTAACTGAAGACAGGTTATATCTGAGTAAAAAAAATAATAATAATTAAGTAACTATAGCCGGAATGTTTTATGTGCTTCCTTGGATAAATGTGCGTCCTGGATGGCAATTAAATGTAACGCTTGTAGGATGATTTTGGTCAAAGGACTGAAAAACTGGCGTAAATACAACCTCTAGTAAATACTGAATTTATTGGCTTATCACAGTTTGACCATAGGTGGGGCAGACTGGACCCAAGTTCAGAATGTGGTAATACTGGTCAGTTTGGAAGTTGACAAACAGCAAGGTATACAAAGTGTGGGTGTCTATATGTCAAAAAAATGGCAGAGATACAGCCTCGAATGCAGTTTGACATGTTTCCAGCAAGTCCAAGTTAAGATGATGCACTCAACCAGAAGACACCTTTTCGTACGCACTCAACACAAATCCATACCTTTTGTGTCGCAGGAACTGAAGATGAGGTGATTAGATCTTTTGGGGACAATACGGACTCAATTAACTTGGCGGAGCCTGAAAGAGCAGTTCTTCACAGAAATCAAAATGGTGGGCAGAAATTTGAGCTGACTCTGCGAAACTTGGGTATGCAATGCCCATGCGCATGACGCAAGGCTCTGTTATACGTAGTCTCATTATAATAGCCGAAAAATGCATAGAACGCTTAGTAGCAGGTAGTTAAAATTTCCCATTATAACTTGGGATCCACGAAGATGGCACTATCGCAGAACCTTTCACAGCACTTTCAAGTCATGGTCTGGATGGTACATGGCTGTAAACATTTCAGAATGGTACACCACTGCATCTGGGAAATATATAAAGAGCATTTTACATTAATAGAACTCTATTGTAGAGACAATGTGCAATTGGCAAGTTTTGTTCAATTATAGCGCCACCAAGAGGCACAATCCTGCTCATGCCTCGTATGTGTCCTTAGAGTGTTGTCTGGTTACATATGTGTGGCAAATTTAGCCGTGCACACCTATAGTTTAAGAATTTCCTTCAGTGGTTTTGAGTCAATCAGAGTAGCCGGTTTCTAAGGTTGGCAATTTTTTTTTAAGTGCTAATGCAACGTTGCACAACCATAATGCCAAAACGCCTGACATTGTTGTTACCCAGCTGACTAGAGCAAGATTCGCGAGTCTACAGTGGTACGTCCTGTAAAATATGGAGCCACACCCAACGGTAAAGCATTGAATATAATTTTACCGCGATGTGGCGCTGGCTTGAAACTTTCCTCCGATACGTCGGCCTCGTCTGATGAGCCCATACCCAGTTTTGGACGATACCCAATACAAACTAAAATGGCGGCTGCCAACAATGGTTGATACAATATAAATATCAATTTGACCGCGGTAGGAATGCCCCCCTAATCTAAGAGAATATTTTGTGATTTGTGGCCAAACCATAATTCAAAGTTATAAGCAAAAATATGACCATTTTTCTTATCTCCTGACCACTTATGTGACATAGTGCCGACACACTGCAGGTAGCCTCAGATCATGGCTTGGTATACACACAGCCCGAGTCCAATTCTTGGGCTCAATCTGCCAACATGTTTGCGGAGATAGAGCTGTATTCCATTTTTGCCATGCGTTTGGATAAATCTGTTTTAAAATAATCTGAGCAAGTTTTGGTGAGAATCAGCACAAGACCGTCTCGGACGGGTTGAACAAAATAGTTTTTGTGAACATCTGAAAATTAGCTTCTTGAACATGATTACAGGACTCAGCTGCTGTGGATTGAGTTGGGCAGGTCATTCCACAGGCAGGGACCAGTGATATTAAAGTCCATGTAAAGGTTTTGTCATAGGTACGCAATGCAAATGTGTCACCACCATGCACTTTCAGTCAATGTAATTTCATGCATGATTTTCAACATCCTTTAACCCACTTGGGAAAATCACCCCTTGCCAAATGTTTTACAGTTATCCCAATTTTCTGGGAAAAAAGGCAGACCCGGGCAGCGTTTACAAAAGCCAAAAAGAGCTGCCAGAGGTCATATTGTGAACTGATCTCAGGGTAAGAATAAGGAGAAATTACTTACCGGACCAGTCTGGAGCTATCTGCTTGGCAACAAATTCCTGATCTCATTGGCCAAGACTGATCTTGAAGTGACTGAGGAGGTATGCCCCTTTTACACAGAGTGTGTGGGATTGTGAAATCGAAGTGAACAGAGTGGAAACGACCATTTTTAAAAAAATAACAGATTACGCATTGCGGTCGCCCTACGCGTTGAAGCGGCTCCCTATAACACATGTTGTGGGAGCATACAGCAATGGTCAGAAATTCAGCAGATACTAGATTAAGAACCAGGCCGAAAGGTGGAATATTTTTCCTGCCGGGCGATTTAAAAAAGCACATGGCAGTCGCATTTTGTTTTAGGTCACAGACAAGAGGACTTCCCGGGGGTCAGAGCGGCTCGTCTGTCAACCCTATTAGTGTAATTTGTAATAATATTTAAAATATTAATTTCTGTGTTTTGTCAGAGACATTTCTTGTGCACACAATTCTTCAGAATTGCTGTGCTTAGGATTAATTTGGTCCCTTTCTCCTGCCCTTCTTTTTGTCCGGTGTGGACAGATGAATTGTGCGCCACTGGAATTATTCCACATTGCATCTGTTAGGCAGATCGGTGACAGGAGGTCTCGATCTGGTTGCATGCCAGATGTGATCACACAGCTACTTGGTCTGATGCTGCCCTTCATGGATATTTGACCTTATTGTAAATTGGGCAATGAATGGCCTCCACGTCAAGTTTGCAACTGGAAACCTTGGAGATGAATTTTGATACCTGATTTTTCAAGTTTGGCACAGCCTAAAACATTAAACATATTGCAGAGGAGAGAACATAGCCTGTAGTACTGCGTAGGGTTTCATTTGTCTTTTCTCACGACATTACATTGTTATTCTCTGTGCTTTAACGGCATATTGTATGTATTGACTAGACACCATCACACACAGAAAAGGTTTTTTTTAGGTGATTTGAATAAAAGCAAATGAAGAGTTTTGTCTCGTTTCTCTGCAGATCCTGTAGGATAAGATGCTGGTGCTGTGTCAATGCAGTTTGTTTCTGCTGTTGTACCGGTCGACGTTCTGGGAAAATCAAACCCATCTCACCTGAGGAGACCTGGACCGCAGTGGAAATAAACTATGAGACTTCGTGAGTGAAAACATCATGAGTCGACTGATAACCCCACAATGCAGAACTTTAGAAACCTCGAGGTTGTAACATCATACTGAAGAGCAGTTACAGTGAGATTAAAATTGGGTTTCATCACAGCATAACTCAAGTAGAACAAGAGTATATAAGCACTTGCAGCTTCTAGCCTTTTTTCCCCATCTTAAGAAAAATCAAATGGTCAGAAGCATTGAATACGATTATAAATATAAATTTGGCTATACAAGACGTATACATATTGACTCAAACTATTTTCTGCTAAACACCAGCAGCAGTGACGAGACTATTGAAAAGAGTGAGAATGGTAAATCTGCGAACTGTTACATCGGGGAGGGGGGGGGGGGTTTGGGTGAGGACTAAAGGTATATTTCACGACATTTAAATTTATCAAGCATGTTTGACACGACATTCTAAATGACACAAAGTCACTGTTTTATTCATGTATCGTATTGAGATTTGCTTAAAAAAAAAATCAAAAATTAAAATAAGAGTCCATTTTAAAACAATTTTCAGTTGTTTTCTGTATTAAGTGATGGACATAGAACATATTTGCCTGAAATGAATGATGCACTCTACACGTACGAGTGTAG
Organism: Cyprinus carpio; assembly: GCF_018340385.1. Classification (NCBI taxonomy): domain Eukaryota; kingdom Metazoa; phylum Chordata; class Actinopteri; order Cypriniformes; family Cyprinidae; genus Cyprinus; species Cyprinus carpio. The sequence continues at coordinate 61,921 of NW_024879394.1, read as the reverse complement.
CTCATAGTATCCTCAAATTAGCTTATATTTTGTTTATATGGTTAAGTATAATTAAGCGTTCCATGTTTTTTTTCTGTTGTATTAGTAAAACTAGGCATGGTATTTACGTCATGATGTATGCGTAACTCACACATGAACTTACACAGGGATTTGATCATGTCCCATTTGTCTTTTCTCTGAGACTTCAGTCGGTGTGGATGCAGTATTACAGAAGGACACCTGGTACCATTGTGAACTTCAGCTCTGAACGCAAAACCCAGGTCTCTCTCACACTAAGAGAGCTGGATCTGCATTGCAAATGAAATACAAAACACCAGAGTGAATCCCTTATTTTGATTTTACTGAAAGGATTTTACACTGTTAAACTGGAAGAGACTGATGTAAAGAACATTCACATACATAATCAAAATGAATTAAACAGTTTTAAACCTGAGCCTAAGTTTAGCTCATATGTATGTGATGTTTATCAATTATTTTCCTATTAACAGGTTTTGGGGTAATCCTGTCTCTTTCTAGTCTAAATGACTGTGGCGATTACAGATGTTTCTCTGCGGTTAAACTCAGTCTTTGGCAAACACAAAAGCACTACTGCATTTTTTAAAAGAGGCTTGATCTGAGGATACACAAACATTGGAGACTCAAAGCATCCTGCTCAATGATGTGCTATGAGACTCACGACGTGAACTGTGACTGAGTTAAAGTTTCTTTGTGGTAGTAAAGAGACTTAATTTATATTTTATACACAAACATCTTTTAAATATAGTGTGCGAAAGAAGTCTAATTAACAATTTTATTGTGTCAGAACAAAGGCTTAAAGTTAATTCACATGAAGCAGATAACAACAATGTTATAGATCACCAGCTGCTGTATTAGTCTACATCAAGAGTAGTAAAACCATTTCTATTTTAAAAAATAAGATTTGATCAGATTCAGGAAAACGCTGGAAAGACAGTGCAGATTCCCCATCAGCTTACAGATGGTAACAGCATCACCTGATCAATGTCTCTTCTTCTTTCCCTGATTTTACTTTGGACAAGAAACACATTACATTAATTTACACTACTACTCGTTCAGGTTATTTACTAAATCCCCCAATACAGATCATGTTTAAACTATGGACAGGGTTTATACTATATGGAACATTTAATTGAAAGTGTTTTTGGTTATTCAAACATAGAATTTGTATGTTGCTTCTTGTCATTCGTCACATATGCCATATTCTCATCAGCATGTGTTTCTATGTTACAATTACTCGATAGCCCCTCACAGGCCCTCTATCTGCAGTCACGCTAACATAGACAACATATGAACAGTTTTAAACTCTGTTATATTTAAATTCAGATATAAACTTTTTAGTAGTATCTATGCCGATCAGGTAATCCTGCATTGAAGTGAATTTATGCGAGTACTCTTTTAACCACCCACCTCAGAAAAAGTAGAAGAAAGTAAAGAAACTGAAATATATGTCATTCCCATTATTTTTCTTTTTTTTTTTTTTTTTTTTTTTTTTTGAAAACAACTGATTCCTCCTACCAGACTAGAGTAGTTAGGATTGGGTTCCCGGGGTGAATGGTATCAATGGTGGAAGAGGAGCATCATGTCAGGTGAGGATCCACCGAACAGCCTCAATACTCTGTCCTTAATATTAATTTAATAAATGTGTTGATGAGAGTCTGCATACGCATAATCGAAGGTAACTTAATATTCAAATCTTTTTCGATTGGAGATTATCTACACAATTATAATACACACACACATACACAGTTGAGTGTTTTTAACATAATTATCATATGTTTTACTGCGTATATATCTCTCTCCTCATCTGTTCGATGTGTATTACAATATTTGCAAGCTAGTTTGGATGACATGTATCCTCCCAAGTATAGATAATGTAAGTTTCTCTGAATTAAAGTGAATGGGAAATTTTGTGGTGAAAATTGAGAGAGTGACGTGACATACAGCCATAGTGACAGTGACCCATACTCAGAATTCGAGCTCTGCATTTAACCCATCCAAAGTGCACACACACAGCTGTGAACACACACCCGGAGCAGTGGGCACCCATTTATGCTGCAGTGCCTGGGGAGCAGTTGGGGATTCAGTGCCTTGCTCAAGGGCACCTAAGTCATGGTATTACCCAACCCCGGACTCGAACCCCACAACCTTGTAGAGAGAGTCATCTCTCTCCTAACCACTGGGGCACGACGACTTCCCCAAACAAGAACATTGTTCTAGGCAGAACATTTCACTTGTAGTGGTGTACTTGGGACAGAGAGAGAAGAAAGTGTTATTTTTTTTTTCTTCCTCTGTTTGATTCAAAATCACCTCTCGCCCCATCTCAACCCAAGTTCACCCACCTCAATCATAATCGACAGATTTTAAAATATCTTCCCTTCTCTGTTTATGATCGATATCTTAGAATTTGTTGATATTTTTAGAATTGGACTTCCTCTCTTTGATTGTTTAACTGATGCATAATTGTGCCAAATTTGGTGGTTCTTTTAGGGCATCGAATAACAGTTGAGTTTGGTTCGGAATTTGGAACTTATTCAAAATTTGGCTTGGCAAAGGTACTATTCAGACTCAAGTTCTAATTTGATCTCCACTTTTTCCGAACAGGTTCTTCTGGGCTTGAAATTAAACATCAGCTGTTGAGCTTATACCAGCTTGAGTCCCAAGCTGTGCTGGAATGATTTTCAAACCTCCAGACTCTTAAGACCATGTTGTGAACAATCTGATGAGAGCAAAACAGGCCAAGACTGGGATGTAGGTTGCCGATGCTGGTGTTTACCGTACAGGAACCGCTAAGCTTTAGTCCTGCTGATCCGGTATTCTTTCAAACCACGTGGTGGTCCCCTTAAAATGTTTAGAAAAAATGTTAGCTGACGAAAAAATTCTTCACTTCCAGGTTTGAGAGGAATTGCACCATTCCCTGAAAACTGCTAGTGAGAAAAACTCTGATGATGACTCAACAATAATGGAGAAAAAAAAATATATAGAAATTCAACAGAATATTGTATTGCGAGTGTCCAGGGACATCCCATTCAGTTCTCATTTTACTACCAATCGTCTGGTTTTCCGTTACAAGCCAGATTATTAGGATCTTATAAAGTTAAAGCATAGTTAAGTATAGGATGAATTGTGATCGTAAAAAGAAAACTTGTATCTGTCATGTAAATATGCTGTCTGGTTGTTTGGTGAGAAAATATAAAATATATAGTTTCAATAAATGTTTAATTAATATGTTCAACCAATTTACTATTATTTAAATGTCTACTGTGCATGGAACTGAAGAAAAATGAAAAAGCATGGTTTGATTATGGTTTCCATCACAAAGGGCATTTAAATCCAGTCCCACATTAGAGAATAATATTCAAGCGTTTATTCCACTTGGTTTTATAGATATTTTCCATTTGTTGCATTATAATAAAGTGTGTTGAAAACAAAATTAAAAAGTTACTTACTTTGAGCTTTCCTTTTTTCACCATTAGGTTCCCAAACCAGTTGCCATATATAAAATATCATACAAAATAATTATAATGGAAATCCCACTCTATTGTGGATAGAGTCTACCGCACAGGGGTTGTCCAAACGCCATCCTGGAGAGTCAGTGTCCGTACATAGTTTATCTCCAACACACCTGGAACAAGCTAATTACATAGGTAGGTCCCAGGATCACGTAGAAAGCTAAGAGACAATTGAGGTTTGATAACAGGTTGGAGCTAAACTCTGCAAGAAGAACACGAAGCTGATAACCAAAAAATGGTGAGCGTACACAACCCTGTCGCTACTTACTGCCATAGTCAGACAGTCCTGAATAAAATTGCACTTGTTGTGTCCTGGTTGTAAAACAGACAGATACCGCACATCTAAGGAAAGGCTCACGTAAGTTCATATAGGAAGAAGGAGCAATAGTAAGCCTTTATAATAATGGCAGCTAAGGGTAACTGACGCACAATGAATACCTTCTCATGTCTCCCGCTCAGTGCAGTGGTCCAGGGCACATTGATCAGTATCAGAATGTTTAGAAAATGTGCCAATCCAAATGTTACTGTTGTCAAAGAAAGTCGGAAGGGGCCCAGAAGCAGAAAAAAGGTATTCAAGCGCTTGTTTAATGCGAATGTGAGGAGAGTATAAAAGATGTAAGCAGCTATGGGCCATACTTGAGGTGGAATACAGAAATATTTGCCAATTGTTTAAGATCGAAATTGGTAAATAGTGTGGCCATACCAATCTGGTTTTAAAATACCAGGCCCGTCTACTAGCACAGCTGTGAGCCAGATGCTTATTTGTCTCAACTTTTAAGATCATCACTATTTTTTAAACTCTACCCAATGGTATATAATAAATAAATAAATAACTGTAACAGACTAAGTTGAAAGGCTGCCGTGATGTCAGTCCTGCAGTTTTAGACACAGTATTAATCCTTATTGAATGTTTTGCTAAAATACTTCCAAGTCAGCAGCAGAGTCTCAACACACTGAAGAAGCTGTGGCCTGATGGATTTGGTGGTGGACCCCATGTCCCTGAGGTCACGGTTTCAGTCTTGGTGCTGGCAGGAGTTGTAGGTGGGGGAGTTAATAGACAGTGCTCTTCCATATATAGCTGGATGTAAGCACCTTGCTCCGGGGTGTGTTCACTTCTGCTGTGTGTGTGCACTTGGATGGGTTAAATGCAAGAGCACAATTCTGAGTGTGGTTTTCCAGCAAAAAACTTGGCAAATGTTTTGATTTTTCATTTTTTTTTTTTTTTTCAGTGATTCAATAATGACCCATTCATAAAGATTAATGCCTGCCAAAATCGCACCCTAAACCCTGGCAGCCTTCATTGGCGTCCACACTTTCATGACGGTAAGGCTGCCACTCTTTTGGCCGGTGAGAAGTCAGAGCTGAGTGCCAGTGTGGGTTCAGCAGAAGTGCACATCAAGGGGAACATAGTGGCACCTTCTGAAAGCTAAAATGGCAAATGGGACAAACAAGTCACTGTCTTATTGACTTAACAGACACGCACAGATGGCGGGCATTGTAAGTCTGCAAGATAGCAAGTGCACATGAAGTGTTGGCTGGGACAGGGCCGTAGTCACTTAATTTATTCCTGAACGAATCAGCAGCATTGAACATTTGATTGAATTAATGAATGAATCACCGGATTCATCTTATTGCTGCGCTAAGACGGTGACTTGCTGCCACCCTACACAGGCAGCTCTTAGTTTCCTATCAGTTTTAGTTTCATTTTAAATATAATTGTTTATCCACAAATGTTGTATTTCTATGTCTATTTATCAATCTATCTACATGTACCTATCAATCATCTATCCGTCTATCCAAATCATCTAAAGGCTAGTGCCAGCTGCAGTGCAAAGATGGATTTTGTCTGATTTCATTTGATCGGTAACAGCCCTATAATGTATTTTCTAATTGCATTTATTAAATAAATGTAAAAATTAAATGAAAGGGCATAGATGATAGGAATTATAAGAATTTATGGTGTCTTGTATGGGTAAAAGTAAAAAAATAAAAATAAAAATAATAAATATATTGATTTCTTTTAACTCTTTTAATTTTATTATTATAAAAAGTTCTGGCAAAGTCAAAGCTCTCTGCTACAAGATTGGACCAAATACTGTAAACTACTAAAAAGTCACCATGAAGAAGACAGTCTGTCTAACTTCTGGCCTCTACTTTCAAATCTCTTACAAGAAGTTTGTCATATTTAAACTGATTTTAGGTTTAATTTCGCTTTATTTACATTAATATGTCCCTGTGTGGAAAAAGCAGAGTAAAAATAATTCAAAATTCTATGTGCAGATCTGCATGACTAGATAAATTAGTATTCCAGTCAATTATTAGCACAAGAAAAGTTCTTTAGTGTGTTATATTTTATAAAAATTGCTCTGCTCAAAAGGACCCAGTGTGTTATATGCGGTGTGCTGCAGACTGGATAGGCTCACATTGGAAAAAGTCCAGGGCCACTTTTTAGTTCCACCCTGCCCCTAATAATCCTCAAGGTAAAGTAGTGAAGGAATGCCATTTGTTAATCATATTTAACACTGCACAAAAATATCAGCTTATTTGTTTAAGTTAGTATTAAATAATGTTGTGTGGCCAAGCGTGAGATATTTATTTCAGGAAGTTGCTTATAAGATTTTATTTTTAACATTAGAGACTATTGGACTATTTAACTTTCATTCGACTGATAAGGTATATAAATTTCCAGTATTTGGAAGTCCTTCCTTTATTCGCGACATTCCTTCCATACCAGCAGAACAATTGGCTACTGTTACCTTTAAACACAGTCTATCAAGTAAACGGATAGCCTACTTCCCATCCCACATTCACAACACAATCAGCGGAAAGAGAGCACCTGGAATAAAGTCAAGCTACGGAGCCCTTAAATGGACAGGATGGGAAATGTCAACGCTTTTGCGTTTGATATATATATAAATTGCATTCGCTCTCAAAATATTTGCATTCTCCCGATAAACGTTGTGTCCGCTTGCAAAACCTCTGAGTTCTTTTTTCAGTTTTTAATTTAAGGGGAACGCCTAAAATTATGAGTTTACAGGCGATAAACTAGAAGGCAGCCAAATTGTTTTGTTTACACAATAGGCTTGGTATTTCACAACATCCACTGTAGATACAACAGACACACCCTAAAGCGGATGAGTTCCCATGCCTCAAGGCAGCACTGAAGGGGCTCAGTCACTGCAGTGATCATGCACCGCTTACCTCTTAAACCTCGAAAAAGTAATTTAGGAAAGGCCTGGGAAATGAAGACATCATTTTGTGTGGTTTTTGTTTTTGTTTCTCAAATCCTAGAAACACATTCAGTTGATGTCGCCGAATCTTTTTTCCAAACTGGGAATTTGTTTTTGGATCATGTACCACGTGATAAGCAACCGCAAAAGACAGGAACATCAGGAGAGAGTTTTTAAATACTTCTAAATTCTCTTCTTAGTGCATAAGACTGTAATGTAAGTTTTAATAACTCATTGATTACAGTTATTTTGTAAAACAGCGAGATTGTGAAGCTGCATCAGGGTAGCTATGCCTTTGTTTTTTATTCGGGAGTGTTAAAGCTGCTGGAGATAAAGATAACTTTTGAAGTTCACGGATGGGAAACATGAAGTTTATTGAAAAGCGTCACTGCACACGAATAATACTTCTGAACGTTTCCCCCTCTCTATTGTCTCTGATTTATTTTAGGCTGTTGATTTCTGGTCGTGCAGAAATCGAAAGTATTTTTTTCTTTTAATCAGCCACGGTATATTTAGACAGCATATAATTAAATGTGGTCTCTCATGTTATGTAGTTTTTTTTTTTCTTTTCTTTTTTGTCAAAGAAACGTGTAACAAAAATCAGATGTGACTAAGTAAAATATTCCAGTTCACATGGTAGCCTAATTCATTAGATATTCCATATAGTCATAATAATTCACAATTAGACGGCTAAAAGCATTATAAATAGATTATGAGCTTTAAGTAATGATCAAAGACAAATAAAAAGGACTGTATTTTAACGTATAATAAAAAGGTTGAATAAATATGAGTGTAAATAATGTAAACTGCAATAGAGAAAAGTAATAAATAGGCTATGCATTTAGTTTTTACAGTATTCCTTGTATTGTAGTGTACTATTAGAGCTAGTGCCATGTGTAGTAAAGAAATGAAAGCCAGTTAATTAATCTTAATTGATTTATTTTACGAGTTTAATTACATAGATTGTGGACATGAATGTAAACACGAGTAATGACAGTTGAAACAGAATTAAAATTCAACAAGTTAATGAAAAGAGTAAATATTTGTGTAGATTAAATGAAAACTGCAATAGTGGAAGTAAATTTAAAAGTGTCTAATGCAAAAGGCCGCGTTTGTTCCTACAATATTTGTATCTATATTTTTATTTCGTGAAGAAATGCAGGTATTTCTTGTTAATCTGTTGAAAAGAAATATAAAGGACATACAATACATTGCAAAAAATCACAATATATCTGCTCTATTTATTTATTTAAATAGCCTGTTTGTTACTTATACTGAGTAGGGCTGATTGTCATCACTGTGGGACACCTCATTGTTGATGTTTACATTTCCAGCTTCATCTGCAGTATGTCAGTGAAGCAAGAAAAGGACTTTCTGTCTGAGATGAGTCTCTCAGAGAAACAGAGGTAAGTAAAGTGACATCGAAAGAGATGAGTTTTCAGCTGTCGCTTGAAAATTGTCAGGGGATTCAGCATTCAGGATAGGGATGGAGTAGAATAGTGACCAGAGAAAGTTTTGGTTAGACTGATTCCATGTATTTCAAGCCAGAACTTCTTTCATGTCTCTCTCATATTGTATTTCAAGCTGACGCTTTTTTGTATCTCTTGTATTACAGCAAGGACTCGCTCTCTCATTTCACATCGTCTCTCGTGACATCTTGCATCCCAGTTGTATTGAAAATGAAACAACTGGCTGGATGTCCATCAGTGTGCACATTTTGTGCACAGTAAACTTAAATAATGTGGAATTTTATTACTTAGAACATACAAATATGCCTGGCAAACAGGGCTTGACAATGGCACATGTAAAGTGAAAAGCTTCCATCATGACTGTAGATGTTTTGGAAGAACATACAACTACAGGTGCATCTCAAAAAAATTTGAATATGCATCATGGAAAGGGGAAAAGTGCTTTATTTTTTGTAATTATTTTAAAAAAGCAAACTTTCTTATATTCTCGATTCATTGCACACAAACTGAAATATTTCAAGAGTTTATTGTTTTAATTCTGATGGTTATGACTTACAGATTAGGAAAATTAATTATTATTATTTTTTAAGATAAATCAAAAAAAGATTTACAAAACAGAAATGTTCAAGATCTCCAAAGCAGGTTAAAATATGCACTCTCAATACTTGATTGTGGCTCCTTTTTGCACAAATTACTGCTTCAGTGCTTTTGTGGCATGGAGTCGATCAGCCTGTGGCTCTGCTGAAACGTTATTGAAGCCCAGGTTGCTTTGATAGTGGCCTTCAGCTGCTCTGTATTGTTTGTCAGATCTTCCTCTTTACAATACCCCATAGATTCTCTGTGAGGTTTGGGTCAGGTGAGTTGGCTGGCCAATCAAGCACAGTAATATCATGGTCATCAAACCACTTGGAAGTGGTTTTGGCAGTGTGGGCAGATGCTAAAGTTCTGTTGCAAAATGAAATTATCATCTTTATAAAGCTTGTCAGCAGATGGAAGCATAAAGTACTTCAAAATCTCCTGGTAGATGGCTGCATTGACTTTGGACTTGATAAAACACTCATCTTTATAAAGCTTGAATGAAATGCTATATTTACTTTCATCTGAAAGAGAGGACTGTGGACCACTGAGCAAGAGTCCAGTTCTTTTCTCCTTACCCCAGAGTGAAATGCTTCTGGCGTTTTTTTTTTTTTTCTGGTTCAGGGTGGCTTCACGTTCTCTCAGAATGTGACAGCTGTAGCTCTTTTCCTGAAGATATCTGAGTGTGGTGACTCTTGATGTGCTGACTTCGGTTTCAGTCCACTTCTTGTGAAGATCTCCCAAGTTCTTGAATTGGCTTTTTCTGACAATATTTCCAAGGCTTTGGTCATCCCTGCTGCTTGTGCACCTTTTCCCACCACACTTTTTCCTTCCAGTCAACTTTCTATGTATATATTTTGATACAGCACCCCCTGTGAACAGCCAGCCCTTTCAGAAATTACCTTCTGTGGCTTTCCCTCTTTCTGGAGGGTGTCGATGAAGCGTCATCTGGACAACTGTCAAGTCAGTAGTCTATCCCATAATTGTGGTGGGATGTTTTAAACATAATATTCTATTTTTTTCCCCCTAAGCTGTAAGTTGTAACCATCAGAATTAAAACAAACATTTAAACATAATATTCTATTTTTTTCCCCCTAAACCTCTACAAATATTTCAGTTTGTGTGCAAAGAATCTAGAATATAAGAAAGTTTGCTTTCTAAATTACAAAAAATAAAGTGATTTTCTATTTTTTTGTGATTTTTTTTTATGAATATTTAATTTTAACAACACACTTCACAGAATGCTGTAACAACAGTAATTAGAAAAAATGACAATTGGAAAACAATCTCAGCCTCAGATGTCATGCCCATGGACTGTTGGCTGAACGTCTGATGGATGTGTTTTATGGTGAATTGGATATTGTGCAGTGTGAGGAACCAGCGCTTTACTTGACTGTTTACCAGTTTAGATTCCAATGTAGCTGACCTGATCAGTTTTTGGGAAGAAATCTCAGACATATAGATAAGATTTTTGAATTTAAGTTTTTTGTTTTTATGATAAAATGTTAAATTGTGTCAGTGGAGCTTTATGAATCTTTCTCTTTCTCTCTCTCTCTCTCTCTCTCTCTCTCTCTCTCTCTCCTCTCTCTCTCCTACCTCTGTTCTTGTATCATTAGTGTAGAGATCAGGCTCAGATGTGTCCAGCTCTGTGTCTGTGAAGAGTGACCATTCAAAGAGAGGAACCTCCAGAATTAGCAAAGGTATTTTTACATTAAAGGATTGCATTAACTTATTTCTTCACTGTAGCAAATGTGGTAGAACTTGACTGAATAAATTCAGTTTAATTTACTTTACTGTTACTATACATACAATAGTACAACTAAATTCTGTCTGGTGAGTTTCAGTCACAAAAAAAACAAAAAAACAAAAAAACAAACAAAAAAACAATTGCAATGAATAGCAACCAACAATAAATAACAAACAGCAGCAGGTGCAACAAAGTGGTAAATTATGCTATTTATTTGCCATTGTTTGGAGGGTGTAAGTGCAAGGGGGTGTAATGGATGTCTCCCCAGCTCTGAAAAAGAAGCTGTTTTCAGTCTGCATACAAGTCCTGTACCTCCGGCCCTGAGGACAGAGGGGGTTTAAAAGCCCGTGCCATTTGTTTCCAGCCATGGATTTCTGGTTAAGGAAACTCTCTGTTGGTTTGAGTGGGCAAGACTGAAGAAGATGCAAAATGGGCCATGACAGGCTTAATGTATTCCTCTATATCCACAGACTCTCTTTAAGTACTCCCCCAGATCAGGTGCAGAGATTTCTCCAAAGGCAGTCCTGTGAAGTAATTGTGTAGAAGGCCTCCACTTCCAGGGGTTAGTCATCTGTATACCCTTTACTAAGCTCAGTCTGGGAGCTGTGGTGGGAATAAAAACTTCACCATTGAAAAAACTCCAGAGAAGCCAAAATAAAACATCATCTATAGTTATGAGGAAGTGACTCAATACGACTATACTAGATTTAATCCATGCAGATATTTTCTAATAACAACTCACATAATACGTAGTATTTTACGTTCTTTCGTTCTTTGTGTCATCTCAGTGTACGATTAGGACTCACATGTTTTCAGCTCCTGAGTCTTTGAAGAGGGACAGTTCGTTTTATATTACATTTAGCACATAGCTTAATTTTTTTCACTTAGGTTTATGGGATAACTTGACTGGAATAAAACAGGAAAAATCACCCGATGTCATCTGCTTGAGTGGATTTACTCTTTAGTGAGATGAGACTTTTAAAGCACTACAATTACACGGAGCACTAGGGCGGCAGTAAAATTCACCATGGAAAGACAGAACAGGCAACCAAACAGAAAAATGGTATATGTAGTGAGAAAGGGAAATCTACAGCTATATGAATTGTATAAATGAAATCTATCAAAATGAGACTGAAGTATTTTTTCTTTGGTTGGTTAGTGAACTATCACGCTCTGTGTCTGTTATAAAGTACCTTGTCACGGGAGCTTCCACCAGAGCTAAAGTGAGGAAACACCATCTTCCAAAAGGTATTCATATGTTTTTCTGGTATATTGCTCTGTTTGCAAATGTCTCAGTGTTTTTTTTTTTTATTGGGATGGAAGCTTCTTTCCAATAATAATTTACAGGCAACCACTAGGGGGCTCATGATCATTTCCTCTGTCAGAATGAACAGTAGTTAGTGTGTTTGTTGTGCTGGATAGTATCTTCAGTAGTGAAGAACTGCATGTACTAGAAGATATTGCACGTTTTTCTCCAAAAACATAAACAAAAATAGGTTGAAAATTCTAAATCAAATTCTGGAATTCAAATTCAAATTCAAGTCTGGAAAAAAAAAACAATGTGTTGAAACATTTAAAACAAATATTTTAATAAAAGAGAAAATCAACACAAGCACTTTCTCAAATTGATTTAAAGTGTACATTGAATGATACATTAAATATAGACTTTGAATAGTAATTTTAAAGATGAGAATCAATAATTCATTAACAATATGTTAAAATCTAATCTAATGTTCATTAAAAGAAATGCTTGAGATGTATTGTATTTTATTGATATTCTGTTGTTGCTGCATTGGAAACATGGTTTTACCATATTCTGCTGATTAGGGTTAGCTCAATACCATAAATTTGGCTTCATTATGATCCAGAAAATATGAAATTGGTACCTTAGGTGGCAAATAAGTGGATAAATGAATTAATGAAAACGCATGGCGTGAAATTCTGCAGTAATAAATATGTTGCTTGTTTTCAATCATAAATATATAAACAACATAAACAGCACTTCTCAGTGCTGCACACTCATAAAATGTGATACAATTAAAATCACATTTTTTATTATCAAACTATTATTCAATTACTATCATTGAAATATACAAGAAGTGCAATCTTACAAAAAAAGTAACACATTTCATAGAAGCGGCAGATCTATTAGTTTGCATTAACATTCCAAGATGTAATGCACAGATCTATACAATATCAGGTTTTTTCCCTGTCCATTGCTGTGATTATCACTGTCAATCATTGCAGTTTTAGATTCAGTCCCATATTTAAATTAGTTTGTCAATTCAGAAACCTGAAATGCGCAGATAGCCGCATGACACACATTTAATTATATACAAAAGCAAGCAATGAGTGACCTCCCCTTATAATAAATGGAGCTCGCGCTGCGACTTTACTGGACAGAGTTCCAAAAAAACTCCATTTTAAATCAATGAGCCAACACCACTGCCACAATGAATCTTTCTAATCTGAGTTTTTTTTGTTGGTGAACTTGCCTGAACTCTATTGAACTTGAAAAAAAAATAAAAAAAAAAAAAAAAACTCTTACAAATATTTAATGATTTCCACGGGTAAAACAAACTGCTCATATCTTGATTATAATTTCTTAATTCGACACTGATATAAAAAAATAATAAGTTGACCCAAGATTTGACCCAGATTTTTGCTGTTTACTCAACTAAAGGTTAATAGTTGTTACAAACTTTGTATGTTTAATCAAATAGTATAAGAAAGATAAAGCAAACTTTAGTTAAACTTAACAATTTGTGTTAGCTCTCTCTCTCTCTATCTCTCCCACTCTCCTCAGATGTGTCCAGCTCTGTGTCTGTGAAGAGTGACCAGTCAAAAGATGGTAAAGGACCGAACTTCAGTGAGAAAAATCCATTATCTACCAAAAGGTATTTAACATTAAAGGACTGCATTAGCTTATTTCTTCACTGTAGCAAATGTGGTAGAACTTGACTGAATAAATTCAGTTTAATTTACTTTACTGTTACTATACATACAATAGTACAACTAAATTCTGTCTGGTGAGTTTCAGTCACAAAAAAACAAAAAAAAAAACAAAAAAATACAATGAATAGCAACCAACAATAAATAACAAACAGCAGCAGGTGCAACAAAGAGTGTAAATTATGTCATTATTTCATTAGCTGGAGGGTGTAAGTGCAAGGGGTGTAATGGATGTCTCAGCGCTCTGAAAAAAGCTGTTTCTCAGTCTGTACAAGTCTGTACCTCCGTCCTGAGGACAGGGGGTTAAAAAGGCTGCCCCATTTGTTCCACCCATGGATTCTGGTTAGGAAACTCTCTGTTGGATTTAGTGGGCAAGACTGAAGAGATGCAAATAGGCCAAGACAGACGACGTGTATTCCTCTATATCCACATTCTCTTTAAGCACTCCCCAGTCAGTGCATTCAAAGCAGTCCTGAAGTGGAGAAGAAGCCTCCACTTCAGGAAACAGTGTCTGTATACCTTTACTGAACTCAGTCTGGAGCTGTTGGTGGGATAAAACTTCACCATTGAAAAACTCCAGGCAACCAAACATAAATACATCCATCTATAGTTATGAGAAGGACAAAATCACGACTATACTAGATTTAATCACATGCAATATTTTCTAATAAAACTAACATATATCCTGTAGTATTTTACTTTCTTTCTGTTCTTTGTGTCATCAGTGTAAGATTAGACTCACATGTTTTCAGCTCTGTGTCTTTGAAGAGTGACTGTTCGTTTTACATTACATTGCTTTGTTAGCAATTTTTTTCACTTAGGTTTATGTGATAACTTGACTGGATGAAGCAGGAAATCACAGAATGAGATTGTTGAGTGGATTTACTCTTTAGTGAGATCAGTCTTTTCAACAATACAATTACACAGGAAGCCACTAGGGGGCATAAATTCCCCATGGAAAGACAGAACAGGCAACCAAACATAAATAATACTGTCTATAGTAGTGAGAAAGGGAAATCTACATCTATGCTAAATTGTATTAAAAGAAATCTCTCCAAATGAGACTGAAGTATTTTTTTTTTCTTTGGTTTGTGTTAGTGAAAGATCAAGCTCTGTGTCTGTTAAAACTGACTGGTCACGTGGGCTTCCACCAGACTTAAGTGAGGAAACACCATCTTCCAAAATGTATTTCATATGTTTTACGTTATATTGCTCTGTTTGCTAATTTCTAAATTGTTTTTTTTTGTGATGGAAGCTTCTTTCCAATAATATATTTACACAGGCAACCACTAGGGGGCTCATGATCATTTCCTCTGTCAGAATGAACAGTAGTTAGTGTGTTTGTTGTGCTGGATAGTATCTTCAGTAGTGAAGAACTGCATGTACTAGAAGATATTGCACGTTATTCTCCAAAAGCATAAACAAAAATAGGTTGAAAATTCTAAATCAAATTCTGGAATTCAAATTCAAATTCAAGTCTGGAAAAAAAAAACAATGTGTTGAAACATTTAAAACAAATATTTTAATAAAAGAGAAAATCAACACAAGCACTTTCTCAAATTGATTTAAAGTGTACATTGAATGATACATTAAATATAGACTTTGAATAGTAATTTTAAAGATGAGAATCAATAATTAATTAACAATAGGTTCAATTCTTTAAAGTGTACATT
>NW_024879394.1:45539-46658 GCF_018340385.1 Cyprinus carpio | reverse complement strand
GTGCTGCACACTCATAAATAATGATACAAATTAAAAATCACGATTTTTTTGGTATCAACTATTATTCAATTACTATCCATTGAAATATGAAGTACGTCTTTTGAAACTTTGTTTCATGACGGTCTATTGGTAGAGATGCAAATGCACAGATCTACTCTATCATCAGGTTTTCCCTGTCCATTGCTGTGATTATCACTGTCAATCATTGCAGTTTTAGATTTAATCCCATATTTAAATTAGTTTGTCAATTCCCTGTCCATTGTTAAGCAAGCCAATTGCCACTACGTTGATATGCAGCAGGACAGCACATGTATTATATATATACAAAAGCAAGCATTAGAGTGGATCCCGATTATAATCAATGATTACCAAAAGTACAGCTTCACTGACGCTATCCTCGCGACCCTCGTTATGATCAATGAGTCCACACAACACTGCCCAATGAATCATAATCTGAGGATTTTTTTACTTTTTTTTTGCTGAACTATATGAACTTGAAATTACATCAACATCACTTACTGTCAAACCAACTGTTACCATTCTCTAATGCTAGGATCTTTTTTCATCTTACATTCAATGACAGGGTTAGAACTTGTTTTCTCATCTAGTTTTTCGTAATAAATCTATAATGTAAAATTCAATATAATGAAACAAATAAAGAATTTATTTCAAATGGAAAAAAAAAAATCGGAAAAAAGAACTCTCTAGCAAAATTATGATGAATATTTAGGGACATTGATTTATCATCTATAGGTAATAAAAGTGACAAATTTTTGATTTGAATGATAGAAGCAGAACCTTATCCATATTATATAATTAATTTCGTGGTCGTAATTACGTAACGTAAACTTAAGATGTAAGTTTATTCTAAGACCAACAGAAATGCAAAGTCATCAGTGAAGGTTAAATGTTACCACGTCAAAAGGCGGCAGATTTGATCCTTTTTTCACTGATTTTTTTTTTTTCCGACGAAGTTTCATTCTTTCAACTTAGATCGGGTTGTATTATTAGATGATTGACTAACCTTTTGTTTCATGGTCTTAAGTCAAAATAGATATAATAAAGAATAAATGGAAATGCATCAGAGCCTTTTAGTTAAACATATAACAATTTTGTGGT
>NW_024879394.1:22414-45125 GCF_018340385.1 Cyprinus carpio | reverse complement strand
AAAAAAAAACTATAGTAATAATAATAATAAAATAAAAAAACCCATGTCATGACCCCTTTAAGGCAACCAGCTTCAGAAGGTTTTTAAGATTTCTTTACTTTTTCACAGTGCAGCTTCAGGACTTTAGGTTTTACTCGACCAGTTTTAAGTTCAGCACAGAACTATCAATCCAGTATGAGTGAATGTATTAAACACTACTCCGTACAACAACTATCACAAGCAATATAAAATTCATTGCAAAAGTGCGTGCATAGCAACAAAGAGGCAAATTTCCTTTCAAGTGTGAGATAATCCACAGAAACTAACTCAGACTCTGTTGCCTCATCGCTCTCATAGAACTACTTTCCCCGTCAGTTTCATGAGGATGGCTGAAAACTGTCCTGCGTTTTGAATAATGATATTTGCTCCAAAGTCTGTAATGGAAAAGCTGCTATGTTTTTGACTTCTGTGACCACTGAATGACAAAATCAGATATTTTAAAATCACACTGGCTAAAAGGGCACTTTACAGTTTCATGATTTTTTTAAATGGCTCCTAATATGTTTGGAGTAATCAGGTGTTTTACAAATTTCCTTAAAGTCACACAATTCACAATTAAATGTTAAGTGACTGACGTGAAGATAAGCGCTTGTTTGATCTTGAAAGGTTAGACTTCAACCAGTGGTTTTAAAGGAGCAGATGCAATCTGTGTTGAGGCAGGGTAGTTGGCGATTTCTTCCCTGGTAGTGGCACAATCGGTAATGTTTCAAAAGGACCTCCTGAGTAGGGTGTTCAAATCTAAATATTTTGCACTGCATAACCTTAATCAGAAGAAAATAAACAATACAGTGGTAGAACTAATTCTAAACAGTGCTTACCTAATTCATGGTCATGACACTGTTGGGAAAAACTGCCACCAAATGACTTAAGACAGCTTGAAGACAAAGCAGGAGAAGTTGAATTGACCAACTTGGAGCCACCTAAGCAGTTGTACAGAAGCACATATTGTCTTAAATAATGTGTTTTGACCTTTACCGAACTTAGCTCTTCAAGCCATCTCACATATTTTTTATAAGAATAAAGTTTAAAATGCAATCCTAATTGATATAGCCTTTATCACTGTATTGAATAATATAAAGTTTCATGATTTCTGCCTCATTCTGTTTATTGAAACCATGTCAGATAACAATAATACGTTATTTCAAAAACTCGACTGATGTTGTGAAGTGAATTTGGACTGAAACATATCATTATACTGTAATATATATATATATATATAACTAAGCGCCCTTATAACCTGTAAAAGTTGATGAAAGCGTATAATGCGATGCATTTGCCTCAGATGCAGCCAAAACACAGATCTCCTCATTCGCTGGCAAAAACTCCATTTGAGCTTGTTTTTCATATAGACTAGTGTTAAGTGCACGTGCCATGAAACTGTTTTATTTGTCAACACCCATCAGACATCATATTGTGTGTATTTGGTTGCTTAAACTCAACAAACTACGAAAAATAATTATTATATAATACTCGCGAGGCGGCTTTATACGCGCGAACTTTGGATGTGACTAGGGCACAAAACAGCCTTTTGTGTGTATTTGGTTGGTAAAATAATTATTATATAATACTCGCGGTGCAAATTATACATTTTTGTCACAATGCAAGCAATGACCCGATTAGTCAAGTGACAGTTCTGTCCGAGATGCAGTGAGAGATCTGTCGCGGCATGCGGCAGGTGGCTGTAGTGCAGACAAGATGCTGATGAGCGCACTCTGAAGTTTATGGATTGAGGCTGGTTTGAATTATTGATTTAATCTAATAGTTTGTATTTGATTTATTTTATTATTCACTTCGTACTATGTTGAATAAATGCAGGAATTCCCTCATTATGAACTTGAAAGCTGGCGAAATTGTTAAACCATCGCGATAGCTACATAGGAGAATTATTTTTAGGTGCTGTTTATTATTATTGTATTATACACAGAGATTTGTGAAATGATTTTTATAACTTTTTTAAAACTTTTTTTTTTAAGTCTGGAAATTGCTGTTTAACATTGCATGGCATTTCCGGGTTATTCATGACCTTACAGACCCTAAAAGCGACTGATGCACGCTCTTAATCACTTAAACTGGTCCACCAATGTGATTCGCGAATGCTCCGTTACCTCTCCCCTTCTGTAATCACATGCGGGATCCGTTACCCCTTTTGTTGTTCCGGGACCTCGCAATTTACAAATTAAGCACTTGACTATTAGTACACGCAAAAATTAAGTACTAGTCACTAGTGAAATGCCACACTAGTCAAAGAAACTGAATAGTTGATATCTCAATGGCCGGATCCCCCATAGATGGCAATAGCAAAAACTTTTCAATGAATTTTGTTTACTAGTAACAATATAAAAAGTTACTAGTCACTATTGAATTAAGTACTAGTATGTACTGAATAGAGTACTAGCATCTAATAAATAAGTAATAGTATCTAATTAATAAGTACTGGTATCTAATGAATGAGTACTAGTATCTAATGAATAGAGGCTGGGAATGTAATAAATAAATACTACTAGTACTTAATCAATACGTACTAGTATCTAATGAATAAGTACTAGCACCTAATAAATAAGCAATAGTATATAATGAATAAGTACAAACTTTTAAAAAGACACTAGTAGCTAAAGAATAAGCACTAGTACCTAAAAAAACCACTAGTAGTTAATGAATAAGTACTAGTAATGGAAAAGATACTAGTATCTAAAAATAAGTACTAGAATCATGAAAAAAGATACTAGTATGGCTTATAGATTAAATGTAACAATGGCTTTCCATAGCTACCCTGAATTTTCTTAAATTAAATCTCTCCAAAGAGAGACTTGAGTTTTTATTTATTTATTTATTTAGTTTTCCCTCTGGTTTGTGTTAGTGAAAGGTCCGGGCTCACGTTTTTCCAGCTCTGTGTCTGTTAAGAGTGACAAGTCATGCGATCCTTCCAATAAATGTATGTGAGGAAACACCATCTACCGGTATTTCATGTGTTTTACATTATATTTCGCTGTTAACTAATTTCTCCACTAAGGTTTATGTGATAACTTGACTGGATGAAGCAGGAAATCACAGAATGAGATTGTTGAGTGGATACTCTTTAATGAGATCAGTGCTTTTCAACAATACAAATTACACACAGGGAAGCCACTAGGGGGCATAAATTCCCCCCATGGAAAGACAGAACCTTGATCCAACCAAACATAAATAATACTGTCTATATAGTAGTGAGAAAGGGAAATCTACAGCTATACTGAATTGTATTGAATGAAATCTCTCCAAATGAGGCTGAAGTATTTTTTTTTTTTCTTTGGTTGTGTTAGTGAAAGATCAAAGCTCTGTGTCTGATAAAGTGACTGGTCACATGAGCTTCCTGAAGACAGTAGAGAAACACCATCTTCCAAAATTATTTCATATGTTTGCGGTGTATTTATTGCTGTGTTATGTTTTACGTTATATTGCTTTTTTTTTTTTTTTTTTTTTTTTTTTTATGTGATGGAAGCTTCTTTCCAATAATATATTTACACAGGCAGCCACTAGAGGAGCTCTCATGAGCATTTCCTCTGTCAGAATGAACAGTAGTTAGTGTGTTTGTTGTGCTGGATAGTGAAAATATTTCAATAGTGGAGAGAGCTACATGCTTTTTGAGTGGAGAACTGCATGTACTAGAAGATATTGCACTTGTTTCTCTAAAAACATCGACAAAAGTAGGTTGACAATTCAAAACCAAAACCTGGAATTCAAAATCTAATTCAAGTCTGGTAGTTACCCTAAATGGGCAAGTCAACCAGTTGGTTGATTGGTTGAATGGGTCATCTGAAAAAAAAAAAAGCAAACAAAAAAAAAAAAAAAAAAAAACCTGAAAGGTTGCTCAGTGTGTTGTCAAGAGGTGCTATCTTACTATAAGAAGTAACGCATTACATAGAACAAGTGGCAGATCTATTAGTTAAGTTGGTTTGAAAAAGCCTAATTACTGAAATCCTATTTAATCTTCTTCTTCTTCTTCTTCTTCTTCTTCTTCTTCTTCTTCGTCTTTTTCTTCTTCTGAGACTAAATTTTTAAATGTATCTCCTCCTAGAGCTTTCAAGCTAGAACCACCAAACTCGAGTCAGACCTTCAGACTGCTCTGACTCGAGTTGCTGTATCTTTTCTAACTGATCCAGCTTACGGTTTTCATAAACCAGACTATCATAACCACCTAAAAGTCCTTAGACTTTCATTGAGGGGGTGAAAACTTTTATACAATAAGAATTATTCTGTATTTAAGCTGTCTACTGCCTTAGCAGCGCTTAAAAACTCCCTACTGAAAATACAGCTAAAACTAGCCTAAGCTGATTGGTTGCTTTGGCTGGTCTCCCAAGCTGGTTTTAAAGTGGTTTTGTCCAGTGTTTTTAGCTGGATTAACATAGAAACATGCACACAACATAAGAGTAACTTGCTAAGCAGGCTTGCAACATTTTAATAACTTACTAATCATGTTAGCAACATGCTGTAAACAAGATGCTAGTTACTTGTTAATCGTGCTAATGACATGCAAGTGACACGCTAGTCACTTGCTGATCATGTTCGGAACATGCTAATTACTTGCTAATCATGCTGGAAACATGTTAGCGACATGCTGTTAACTTGTTAATCATGCTAATGACATGCTAGTCACTTGCTAATCATGCTAGAAACAGGCTTGTCACTTTTTAATCATGCTAAAAACATGCAATTCACTTCCTAATCATGCTAACAACATGATAACAACATGTTAGACATGTGCTTATAATGTTAACAACATGTTAGAAACTTAAGGACATGTTAGTGACTTGCTAATCATGTTAATGACATGCTTGTCACTTGCTTATAATGTTAACAACATTCGAGTCACTTCCTAATCATCCTAGGAACATGTTAGTAATTGCTAGTCAAGCTAGCATCATGCTAATCACTTGTTTAATCACGTTAGCAACATGCTAGTCACTTGTTAATCACGTTAGCAACATGCTAGTCACTTGCTAATCATGCTAACAACATGCTAGTCATTTACTAATCATGCTAGCAAAATGCTAGAAACATGCTAATGACATGTTAGTAACTTTGCTAATTATGTTAACGACATGCTAATCACTTGCTAGTCATGTTAGCAACATGTTAGTCACTTGCTAATAATGTTAAAAGCATAATAGCTACATGCTGTTTACTTGCTAATCATGCTAGCAACATACTAGTAACTTGCTAATCATTCTAGCAATATGCTTGAAACATGTTAACAACATGCTAGTAACTTGCTAATCATGCTAGTTACTTGTTAATTATGCTAGCAACATGCTAGTTAATGCTGGAAACACACTAGTGAAATGCTAATCATGTTAACAACATAATAGTCACTTGCCAATCATGCTAGCAACATGCTAGTTTGCTATTTCTTATCTATTTATCTATCTATCGGTCTATTTATCTATCTAGTTTTCTGATAGATTGTATTGCCTTTAAAACTTTAAAACTACTTCAAATTAGTTAAAACTGAAAACCCTCAAACTTTAAGCTTCAAACTTTTTGGCTAGGCTTTTTCATGTCAACTTAAAGTTTTCCTGCAAACTTTACTATCTAGTATTTACATTCCAATATGTAATGCACAGATCTATACAATATCAATTTTTTGTCCTGTCCATTGCTGTGATTATCACTGTCAATCATTGCAGTTTTGGATTCAATCCCATATTTAAATACGTTTGTCAAATCGAAACCTTGACATGTGCAGTTACCAGCGTGACACACATTTAAATTATATACAAAAGCTTGCAGTTTTGGATTCAATCTCAATGAAGCCAACAACACTGCATCAATAATTCTTAATCCACTATATATATATATATATATATATATATATATATATATATATATATATATATATAAAAATTGATTTAAGATTAATATATCATAATGAAAGGATTTTGTGTATGCGTGCTTAACTCCATAAACTTAAAACAAAACAAACAAACCAAAAAAAACCCAGCATTTCAGCAGCAAGCCATATCTCGCATCTCTGTGTAAATTTCACCAAAATAATAAACAAATAACAAAGAATGTAATAATTTTCATGATTTCCACTGTAGTAAAATTATAATACTTCATCATTAAAAGTGTTAAATCAATATTTTTTTGTTGAAAAACTACCGGGGAGCATTCCTTATTACTTCTGTATTTTAGTTGACAACAGGTTTATAAATATTTGCCAGAAATTTAATGTTTAAATATCTGTCCATAATGTTGGAAGTTATGTGAATGTGAAAAATTGCACATTGTGCTTCTTGTGTTTTCAAATGCACATTAAACGTATTAAAATATACAGAGCTGGAGTTTGTGAGAAACCATATTTTACTGTGAACCAAGCTGCTATGAGACACTGACGCAAATAAGCTGTGCACATGTAAATTAACAAATTGCTGTGGTTCACTCTAAAACATACAGTGCATCAGACTGTATATTTATTCAACTGACGATGATCTTTTTACAATTTGATAATTGCACTGAGGCCATCTGATTAAAATTTCATTTGAATTAATCACACAGCCTCAGTCAGTACCACAATGCTTTGGCATGAGCTAAAGCTAAAATAGTTACCCAGACTCTATACTTAAAGGGATAGTTCACCCAAAAATTAAATTTTGATGTTTATCTGCTTACCCCTAGGGCATCAAAGATGTAGGTGACTTTGTTTCTTCAGTAGAACACAAACTGAGATTTTTAATTTGAACCGTTGTAGCCTTTCAGTCATATAATGGAGGTAAATGGAAATCACGGCTTTAAGAGTGAAAAAAATAGACAAATAAAACCAAATTAAACCCTGCACCCAGGACAGACAGTTCATACATTGCAGTGAAAATCAGAGGTAAGAAAACAATATAAATACTTTTAGTTTCATGCAGACCGATCGCTTTCGTAACTTTACACATCAGCGTGTCTTTTGCTAAGCCACAGGGTTTAATTTTGGTTTCTGTTTTGTGCATGTTTTTTTCACTCTCGAAGCAGTGATTTCCATTTACCTCTATTATATGACTGAAAGATTCTAATGGTTCAACTGGAATAAATGCAAAGCCAGGTTCTACTGGAAGAAACAACAATGTCACCTGCATCTTGATGCCCCTGGGAGTAAGTAGACACGCATTAAATTTTCATTTTTGTGAACTATCCCTTTAAATAATACTTTCAGCTTGTACACCAAATACCTGTTTTTTTTTTTTTTTTCTTTGTTAAAAAGATGCATGGAGATAGTTCTAATAATTTGCCTGGAAATTCAAGCCATTTCTTAACAGGGTTCAATATGAGACATTAGATTCAGACGCTCAGACTCACAGGAGCCAAAAAGAATTTTAAAAGACAATCTCCGTGGGTCCTTCAAGGTAAGGCTTACATTTTCATAAATGTTTTTATATATATATATATATATATATATATATATATATATATATATATATATATATATATATATATATATATATATATTATTATACGTTTGAGGTATTTGCCCCCTTCCTTGCTGCATAGAGTCAACTATACCCCCCCACCCCTTTATTTTTTTGCCATGGTACATTACGGTTATATGATTCTTATAAATCAAAGACAAATTTTATTATAACACAAAAGATAAATCAGAAGTAAGAAAATACAGGTAATTTTTAAATGATAATTTATTTTATTAAGGAAAAAAAACTGTCTGGAAGGCTGCACCCATTTCGTGAAAAATTAATTGCTTGACCTGTTAAATCGTGCCTTGATTAACCCGCATTATTTTAGAAAGTGGAGTTAAATTTCATTAGCCAAATCCCAAAAGTAGTGATTGCAATGAACCTGCTGAATCAAGAAATTACTTAAAAAGAAGCAAAGTGAAGCATGTAAAGGGTGAGTTCACCCCAAAATCAAAATTACTTGTCATTAATAACTCTCACCCTCATGAAGCGTTCCAAACCTGTGGACCTCCGTTCATTTTAAGACACAGTTTAAAGATATTTTAAGATTTGAAGTCCGAGGAGCTCTCAGTCCCTCCATTTGGTATGTGGTATGCATCCATGTCGAAAGGTAAGAAAGAAAAAGCATCATCAAAGTAGTCCATTTTGACATCAGAGAGTCAGTTAAATTTTTTGAAGCATCGAAAATGCATTTGGTCGAAATTGCTTAAAAACTATGACTTTATTCAGCATGGACTTCTCTTCAGCGAATCTGTTGTGAGATTTCAAAACACTGCAGTTTAGTGATATCGGTTCTCGAACTAATCATTCGATGTAACAGGATCTTCTTGAATCAGTTCACCAAATCCGAACTGAATCGTTTGAGAAGCAGGTTCGCGCGTCTCAATAAACGTGCTTGGAAGAGTGTTGAACTTTCCCAGGAGTGGCTGGACTACCAAAATTATTCCAAGAGTGTAGCAACAACTCATCCAGGAGGTCATAAATGAACCCAGAACAACATCTAAATAACTGCAGGACTCACTTGACTCAATTAAGGTCAGTGTTCATGATTCAACAATAAGAACAAGACTGGGCAAAAATGGCATCAATGGGGGATTCCATGGCAAAAGCTACTGCTGACCAAAAAGTACACAAAAGCTTGTCTCACATTTGCCAAAAAATAATTTGATTATCCCCAAGACTTCTGGGCAAATATTCTGTGGACTGATACAACAAAAGTTTTAACTTTTTGGAAGGTGTGTGTCCCATTACATCTGACGTAAAACCAACACAGCATTTCATATAAAGAATATCATACCAACATGGTGGTGGTATTATGATGGTCTGGGGCTGCTTTGCATCTTCAGGAGCTGGACGACTTGCCATAATTGATGGAACCATGAATTCTGCTCTCTATCAGAAAATCCTGAAGGAGGATATCCAGCTGTCAGTTTGTGACCTCAAGCTCA
Organism: Cyprinus carpio; assembly: GCF_018340385.1. Classification (NCBI taxonomy): domain Eukaryota; kingdom Metazoa; phylum Chordata; class Actinopteri; order Cypriniformes; family Cyprinidae; genus Cyprinus; species Cyprinus carpio. Next base: position 36,208 of record NW_024879394.1, on the reverse strand, counting down.
AGCGCACTTGAGTTATGCAGCAGGACAATGATCCCAAATACACCAGCAAGTCCACCTCTGAATGGCTCAAGAAAATCAAAATGTTGGTTTTAGAGTGGCCAAATCAAAGTCTGGACTAAAATCCAATTGAGAAGCTGTGGCATGACCTTAAACAGTCCATTCATGCTTGAAAACCCTCCAATGTGGCTGAATTAAAACAAATCTTCAAAAAAGAGTGGGCCCAAATTCCTCCACAGCAATTTGAATGAGTCATTGCCAGTTATCACAAATGCTTGATTGCAGCTGTTGCACAACCAGTTATTAGATTTAGGGGCCAATTACTTTTTCACGTAGTGTCAGGCAGGTTTGGACAGCTTTTTTACCTTAAATGAAATCAATACTTCAAAACTGCATTTTGTACTTACAATGTCTTATCTTTGTGTAATGTTGAAATTTGGTTGATGATCTGAATCTTTTAAGTGTGACAAATATGCAAAAATGAAAGAATGGGGCAAGAACATTTCCATGGCACTGTATACATAAACACTTTGTTTGAATATCAAATGAGGCTATGTGAGAATAGAAGTCTGCCACGTAAGACTTCTCTAGAAGAATGTTGCTGAAGGCTTCAAGTGGGCTGTCATCATCAGGGAATGAGGACACCGGCCCATCCAGCTCCTCTATGAAGGTGCCCAATTGACCTTGGGGTGGGGGGATAAATTACTACAGTGTGGAGTTTTACAGGAGTTGTTACAGTATGAGCACTGCATTCTAAAGAACTATTAATGCATAAGAGTAAGTTGAATATTCCCTGTAATTAGAAATGAAAAGACCATTACCCCCACTGCTCCCAACATAATGGGGGGTGTGAAAGAAAGATACATTATTAGAGAGAGCAACAGTGGTTGCTGTGCCCTCTTGACAAATCCAGGACTCAGTCAAGCCCAAGATACCATGAGCTGACTTAGCAAAAAGAAACAAGCTATTACACAAACACTTTTGCGCTCTCCGGCACTTACGCAGTCTCCACTGATTTAGCGCTTCTCCTTTTTCTTGCTTTGTAGGATCTTGAGAGCAAGATAATCCAATTTCTGAAAAATGAGTTTGAGAATTTTAAGAAAATATTACAAAAAGAAAACATGCAATACTTTGTGAAAGACTTTAATAAGAATAGATGCAATATCAAGGAAATAGCTCTTGATCTCACACTCTACTTCTTGAGAGATATGAAGCAAGATGAAGCTGCTGATACTCTAGAAGGTAAGAGACTCATGACCATCTGGCATATTGCCTCTTATAAACGTAGGAGAGACAATTCTGATACAAATATCTGTAATTTTCTTCTGGTGTTTAGATGAGCTGCTCTTCATCCATCAACTAAAAAGTAACCTAAAGAATAAGTATCAATGTGTGTTTGAGGGAATTGCAAAGCAAGGTGACTCTACACTTCTGAATAACATCTACACAGATCTCTATATCACTCAGGGTGGTAGTGAACAGGTCAATACTGAACATGAAGTAAGACAAATTGAAGTTACTACCAGGCATCAAGAATCACAAGAGATACCGGTTGAATGCACAAAGATGTTTCAAGCTCCTGAACAAGAAAAGCAGATCAGAACCGTACTGACAAAAGGAGTAGCTGGCATCGGAAAATCCGTCTCTGTGCAAAAGTTTGTTCTGGATTGGGCTGAAGGAAAAGAAAATCAAGATATCAGTTTCATATTTCCTCTTCCATTTAGAGAGTTGAACTTAAAAGAGAAAGGAACACAAAGCTTGACAAGTATTATAAGTCAGTTTTTCCCAGAAACAAAAAAACTGAATCTTAAAAGAAGGAATCAATTCAAAGTCCTGTTCATTCTAGATGGATTGGATGAATGTCGTCTTCCTCTGAACTTTGAGGGTAATGAGACATTTTCTGATGTATCATCACCAGCCTCTCTGGATGTTCTCCTCACAAACCTCATCAAGGGAAATCTGCTTCCTTCTGCTCTCATCTGGATCACCACCAGACCAGCAGCTGCCAGTAAGATTCCTCCTGACTCTATTGACCGGGTAACAGAGGTCAGAGGATTCAATGATACACAAAAGGAGGAGTACTTCGAAAAAAGATTCACTGATCAGAATCTGGCCAGTGAAATCATTGATCATGTAAAAAAATCTAAGAGTCTGTTTATCATGTGTCACATCCCAGTCTTCTGCTGGATTTCAGCCACTGTTCTCATAATATTTTGGAGGAAAAAAGAAATAATGATCTGAAAAGCGATCCAATGGGCTGATGGCCTCCAAACTGCAAAGAGATCAAATACACGAAGACATTCTAAGACTCTGAAACTTCAAATGTACACACACCGCTTTCTCCGTTTTCCAGATCCTGCAGAACGGAAAGCGAAGGGCGATATTTATAGCAGATGTTTCCTGGGATAAAAGATGCCATCCTTTCACTTGGGAAACTTGCATTTCATCAGTTAGAAAGAAATAACCTGATCTTCTATGATACAGACCTGGAAGCCTGTGGTATTGATATATATAAGGCATCAGTATATTCAGGCATGTACCAGATCTTTAAGGAGGAAACAGGGATCATTGCTGGTACCATGTACTGTTTTGTTCACTTGAGCATTCAGAGTTCATTGCAGCAGCCCTTTATGCACATCATTTCTGGGCATCAACAAGAAAAGTGTGTTTGTTCAAGACTCTACAGAACAGGAAAACAAAAATGAAGCCATGATTGATTTGTTCAAGACTGCAGTGGACAAGGCACTCAAGAGTGACAATGGACACCTGGATCTTTTTCTTACGTTTCCTTCTTGGTCTGTCCTCCAATCCAATAGACTACTCTTACGAGGTCTGTTGACACAGTATGACTACAGTGCCCAGGCAAAAAGGAGAGTAGTTCAGTACATAAAGCAGAGAAATTAGAGGATAATTTGTCTCCAGAGAGAGATCCATCAATCTGTTCTACTGTCTGAGTGAACTGAATGATCAAACTCTTATGAAAAGAGATTCAGACTCACCTCAGTAAAGGAAGTCTTTCATCTTCTGATCTTTCACCTGCTCAGTGGTTCTTTTGGCCTTTGTTTTGTTGACATCAGAGGAAGAGAGATGGAGATGGAGGTTTGAGCTTCCAGAAATTCAAGAAATCAATACATTAGTGTCTCATTAGATTATACAAAGAGCGATCCTCAAAAAACTACAAAAAAGAGCTTTGTAAGTCATTTATTTACATTTTGTAATGTTTTGTTCTAATTCTAAAAAATGCATTTTTCTTTACATTAGGAGTCTATAACGGTTTTGGACATCCTTGATCTACACACACTCCTTAAACATATACCATGTATAGAAATTAGTTATCTCGTATATGGGTGGAGTATATATCTTTTAATAATGTGTATTAATTTAATCCTCAAATTTATTCCTCAAGACACATATTATTTAGATGACAAAGCTAGCACTTTAAGTAATGTGATTGTTGATTATTATTAAGCTATAGACCTTAATTTTATCTTTTTTAATCAGAATGCTATTATTTATTAAATGTGCCTTATTTATCAATGAAATTCTATTATACCAAAAAGTATAGTTTTTTTTAAGAATAATATCATTGTGAAGAAAGAAAGTATTATTACTCACAGAATATTTACTGTTCATATAAAAATAATTGGTATAAATGTAATGCTTGTATTTCACAAAATATATTGTATCTAATTCTGTGTGGTGTGCTTTATTTCTCTCTTTTGGCAGGCTAAATGATTGTAACCTAACAGACAAAAGCTGTCCAGCTCTGGCTACCCACGATTCTTGGATCAGATACCAGTCCTGAAAGAGCTGAACATGAACAATAACAATCTGCAGGACTCAGGGGAGTAAAAAGCATCTCTGCATTGGACTGAAGAGTTTAGGGAGAATTACCATTAGGAGAATGCTACAGAGGTAAGAAGTTTTGGCTGACCAATCCAGCTGATTAGTCGTCTGCACCCTGCAGAAATGAGGGGTGGAACTGCTTTGGCTCTTGAATTTCTGAACTTTCCAGCAACGACGCCATATTCGGTCTACAACGATGGGGTTTAACTGTGGTGAATACTGTGGACCTTTATTAGGTCATTACAAAACTTTAATTTTCTTGTTTTTCACCATTTTGTGGTCGCTTGAATGTTTTGGGTCATTCAGGTGAAAGATTTTCACCCATGTAGAGTTTTAGATAAATTAAACATTATTAAACTGGATGTTTACAGTCCAGATTCTGCAGTCCAGATATTACAGATTCTCATGTGTGTTGACGTTTCAAATATTAAAGGTTACTGGGGTTTTTGAATTCAGTTCTCAGTTTGCTTTGCAAATTACTGTACAAGGAACAAAATATATATTCACTTAATGTTAATTAATGTAGAGGTAATTTCTAGAATAATCAGATTGTTTTATTCCTGTTCTAGACTATCAGACTGTGGCATCAATGAAGAAGGTTATAAAGCTCTGGCTTCGGCTTTGAGATCAAATCCTTCACACCTGTTAGAGCTGGATCTCATAGGAAATGATCCTGGAGAATCAGGTGTGAAGGAACTCAATGATTTACTACTGGATCCAAACTGTCAACTGAAGACACTGAGGTGAGACAATTCAAAATAAGTTATATGCTGTTGAATTATGGAAATATTGTTTCACTGTTGCGTTAAAATAAATTCAAGAAAAATCCTTAAACATAGTTTGAGAATCACAAAGTTTGGTTAAGAACTATTTTGAATCCCACTTAATCTTCCCTCCTGCAGGTTTTTGGGCCCTGCTGCAGATGAAGCCAGTCAGTATGTGACTGGCATTGTGGGTAAAAACCCATTATTCCTGAGAGAACTGAATCTAAGTGGACATGAACTAGGTGACTTGAAACAGCTTTTCCCACTACTGCAGGATAAACACTGTATACTCAGAACATTAATGTGAGTATTTGACTGCATTGGTACTAAGATTGTTGAGTGTGAATAAACTAGGAAACTCAGGAATATAGAGAAGGTATAGGAATTGTAGATATGACAGGATAGGAATAGGGAAGATCTGTTTTCTGTTGGTAAATTTAAAAAAAAAGTGTAGAAATGTAGATAACTGAAAATACACATGCAAATATTAATTTGTAAAGGTGTATTTTAAGTAATGACAAAATTTATTGAGCAAGTATGTAAATATGCCAGCAAGTACAAGAACTGTCCCCTTGTTTTACCTTGATCCACAACAGTAGTCATCGAATAGTGATTTATAAATTGAGCTGTCAGGTTGAATTTCACAGTAAATGCCAATTATCCATCATTTGTCTTTGTGTGATTACATCACTGACTGCATTTTGTTTGCATACTGAAGTTGCTGCAGTGGTTGCATCTTGTTTTTACAAAAGTTGCCTAGAATTTTAACTAGCTATCTACAGTACCTCAGAGGTTCCCAACCACAATCCTGGAGGCCCCCCAACACTGCATGTTTTCCATGTCTACTTAATCAAACACACCTTATTCAGCTCATCAGCTCATTAGTAGAGACTCTACTAGTAGAGGCAAGACCTGAAGTAGAGACAAGACCTGAAATTGGTGTGTCAAGCAAAGGAGAGATGCAAAATGTGCAGTGTTGGGGGGCCTCCAGGAACGTGGTTGGGAACCATTGATCTACCTGGCTGCTTCATATAAAAACCACTGGAAACCACAGGAATTCCAAACAATGCAATACATCTGAGATTGTTTTTTTTTGTTTGTTTGTTTTGTGTGTGTGTTTTGTTACAGGTGCATCTCAAAAATTAGAATGTCATGGAAAAATTCAGTTAGTTTCAGTAATTCAACTCAAATTGTGAACATTGGGTATTAAATAAATTATATTGCACACAGACTGACAGTAGTTTAGTCTTTGGTCCATTTTAATTGTGATGGTCTGGGTCAACATTTAACAGAAACCACCAATCCCCTATCTCAACCATAGAATAGCTTCATAAAACACAATTAAAAAAGTCAACTTGTGCGATGAGCTCTCCACCCTGACTCCAGACTCTCGGACCTTTGGTTTCCAAATGAAATACAAAACTTGTTTCTCATCTGAAAAGAGGACTTTGGACCACTGGGCAGCTGTCCAGTTCTTCTTCTCCTTAGCCTGTAAGACGCTCTGACATTGTCTGTGGTTCAGGAGTGGCTTTCACAAGAGGAATACGACAACTGTAGCCAAATCCCTTACGACATCGTCTGTGTGTGGTGGCTCTTGATGCCTTGACCCCAGCCTCAGTCCATTCCTTGTGAAGTTCCATCAAATTTTGAATCGATTTTTGCTTAATCCTCATAAGGCTCGCGGTTCTCTCGGGTTGAAGTTGTGCATCTTTTTTCTTCCACACTTTTTCCCTTCCACTCAACTTTCTATGTTAACATATGGTGCTTGGAGTACAGCACTCTGTGAACAGCCAGCTTCTTTGGCAATGAATGTTTGTGGCTTGCCTCCTTGTGAAAGGGGTGTCAGTGATTATCTTCTGGACAACTGTCAGATCAGCAGTCTTCCCCATGGTTGTGCAGCCCTAGAGAATAGACAAACTGAGAGACCATTTTGAAGAGCTCCAGGAGACCTTTGCAGGTGTTTTTGAGTTGATTAGCTGATTGGCATGTCACCATATTCTAATTGTTGAGATACTGAATTGGTGTTTTTTTTTGTTAAATTTGAGCCAAAATCATCACAATTAAGAAGAACCAAAGACTCAAACTACTTCGAGTCACATTGCATTGGTTATTTAATACACACGTTTCACAATTTGAGTTGAATTACTGAAATGGGCTTTCCGACATTTCTAATTTATTGAGATGCAATTGTATTGTAACTAATGTTATGAGCAGAGGAAATATGTTATAAGTTATAAGAATGTTATAAGTCTTTTTTTTAGACTTTCAGACTGCAGTATCACTTGCTGAAGAAAGTTTATAAAGCTCTGGCTTCACAGCTCTGAGATCAGACCCTTCACACCTGATAGAGCTGGATCTCAGAGGAAATGATCCTGGACAATCAGGGTAAAAGCAACTCAATGATATACCAGCATGATTCCTGCTTAAATTAAAGGCCATCAGGTAATAAACTGAAATATTAAAAACTGAACCACAGATGTAGAAAACAGCTGTATATCCAACAGATAGAGGAGCAGACAAAATGGATCAGTTAAATAGATCAGAATGATGTGAACTGAATTAAACTGCAATTTCTAAGAATTTCAACTGACAACGTATCGTGTGGCAAAAATAATGTAAAAGGCACAAATTATCTAAAATTCTCATCTACTTCCTGTAGGTTTTTGAAAAGCCCTGCCGCAAAGGAAGCATGTGATTATCTCACTGAAGTTCTAGGTACAAGTCCATTAGTTCTGAAAGAACTGGATCTGAGTGAAGTTAATTTAGGAGACCTGGATGGGGGGAAACTCTCTGCTCTTTTTATGGACTCTCATAACAAACTGGAGAAAATTAAGTGAGTGATAACTGGATCTGAGTGAAGTTAATTTAGGAGACCTGGATGGGGGGAGGTGCGCAGAGAGAAGAGCTGTTGATCTGATGGCGTTAAATATATGCTGAATATTAACTTATGCTGTTTTATTCCTGTTTAGGGCTGAATAATTGTATTGACAGTAGAAAAGCTTTTCAGGTTCTAGCTCTGTTCTCATCCTCCAAACCATCCTAAGAGATGAAGCCTGAACAACACTGTTCTGCTGTACCAGTAGTCAAAGAGATCTGTTGCTCTGTGAGGGACTGAAGAATCCTGTGTGTGAACTGAAGATACTCAAGTTAGTACATTTCACCAACAGCTACAACAAATGCCACAGCAAAGAGATTAATGTTGCACATTGGCTGATTATGGGGATATTATATATATTCTTAACCCTTTAGGCGCCAGGGTTTTTTGTAAAAAATGCTGTATTTTGAAGATTTCAAAAGCTTGTGGCTTGAAAGGGCTTAAAGATAGAGATCTACTTTGAATTAGAAAAATGTTGGGCATGACCTAATGTTTATGTGGGGTGTAAAAATACTAATCTAATTTACATATTATGACGTCACCAGGGGTGGCCATCTCGAATTTCATAATATTCAGGAAATAGTAGATATTGAATTGGTGTTTGAACTTATTAGCATTTGTGTGTGTGTGTGTGTGTGTGTGTGTCTTTTAATCCTCATTCCAAATGATCAGAAAAGAGAAAACCAACAATAAAACAGGATAAAGTACTAAATTATTACTATATTACTACACTATATAGTAGTAAAACACGTGTCAACAGTAGTCTACTTTTTTATCAGTTCATCAGTTATATTCAGGAAATATTAGATATTTAATGGACGTTTGAACTTATTTGCAAGGTTTTTTGTTTCTTTTTGTTTGTTTGATTTTTGTCTTTTTATTCTCATTCCAAATGATCAGAAAAAAAATACCCTATCAGACACTATGACCACGTTCACCCCTGCTACCCCCATCCCTGTTGGGCAAAGAGTCAAAATTATCACTTGTTTGTGCTTTGTAAACACTCTTGTCTTGCACGGCGGCACCATTGCACAGCAAAGATATACCAGGAGAAGCGCAACTATTAGATGACCGATCGTCATTTCCAAAAGGCAAATATTCCCCTTCAGAGTCAGCGAATAACATTTGCAACACATCCTCACGGTACAACTTTTGACGGTGCAACTTTTTTAGCCATTTGGCAATTTTTTTTTTAATTTATTTGTTTTTGTTAAACAGTATATTATAAAATTTTACACATCCACATCATGCTTCCATAAAACATGAAAACATAAGTGTGAAAACATATTGTAACGGCAGGATAAGTGTTGTAGATCCAAGTGCAAGCTTTTATTAAAAAACAGCGTGGACAAAACAGGCAAGGTCTGGCTTGGCATTACATATTCATTACATATATATTCATGAACGGCCTCCTTGGCCGTGACAGTGCAGGCTGTGAGGTCATGGACGGCCTCCTTGGCCATGACAGGACAGACAGTGAGCTCATGAATGATTTCCATGGCCGTGACAAGGCAGACATTGACTTCCGAAGTTACTGCCACCTCCTCTGGAGTTTCTGCAATGGATGCCGCCACCTCCAGAGGTTCTGCAACGGGTGCCCAGGAGCAGACCCCTGAACAGGAAAGGCCTCTGAGGCAGACTCATGGCCAGGAGAGGAGTAGTCAATATCATAAATTAAATGTTTATAGATGTTTTTGGATTTGAGTTTTGTGATATTTCCCCCCTCCCCCCATGTAGCCCACCCACATTGTGTTGACCCCATGACCTATCCAGATGTGACCCCGTGACCTGTTAATGATATCCAGATGTGAAAACCGCTATATGTGAAATTCCGACGTCGATCTTTGACCTCCTGGGATGACATATGATGTTTGTTCAGATGTTTGACTGTTTCAGAGAGGTGACAGGTGATGAATGAACTGGTGTGGAATGTTTTTGAAGATTTAATGGTCCGTCCTGAGGAATGTTTTTGTAGATTTTAATGGTCTGTTCCGACATCCTGGGGGTTTGACCCATCTGGGGTCCGGTTGCATTCCAAGGCACGCTTAGATAAATAGCGACATCCTGATTTCTGTGGAAGGAACGTATCAGAAAAGACCTGTCTCACCCTTTGGAGATGTGAGAAAGATTTTAAACAGATTTCAAATTTAAACAGTATGTTGCAACACACAACAACCCACACCACACCACCACACACACACAACACATATAATCTGATGGTTGTATATTAAAATAATTTAAATATAAAATTACGTAAATGGACTATTAATAAATTGGAGATAAAACAATAAAACAATTACCATCAAATTACCTTACATTTTTCAAGGAGAAAAAAAGTCTTCTCCTAACACAGATAGACTATGCTTCAAATGAACTGTTTAAGTTGGAAACGCTTCTTTCTCACACTCTCTCATCTCATCTCTCTCTGGTCTCTTTCAGGCACGCAGGCACATCCAATGCCCCTGGTATTAGTGTCTTGCTGTTTAAATGAAAATAATAAATAAATTATGTGATCGCACGATGATATAAAACTAATAAAAACATGTTACGATAGTTTTTCGTCATTACTAAATATAAAAAAAAGTGCATTTTAACAGTCCAAACAAAAGGGCTATTCGGGGGCACGACATGTAGGGACAATGTCAAATGTCCAGTTTTATGGAGGCTTTACAGTTGGACAAATGCAATTGACATAATGCAATATAACTTTTTCACAAAACAAATTGTTGCAAAGCAGTTTCTACATTATATTTAGACCCTTTTATATTCATATATACATTATATTAATGATTTTTTTTATACGGTATCATCACCTAAACCTACCATCACAGTAAACATTCTAAATGTTTCTATTTTGATAAACATCTTGTAGTATAATTTATCATTTTAAAAAGCTGTATAATTATTTATTTTTACTGTACACATACCATCACACAAAAAATTCTGCATATGCTTACATTTTTAATAAAATATTGTTTTTAAGTGATCTGAATTATGAGAACTCGAAATATCCTCATAAACCACATTTACCTTTGTTATATCAGTGTTAAACTCATGTCATTATACAAATTGTTGCTCTGATAAATCATATAAACAAGCACACACATATGTAAACATTACAGGCTAAAAGAGACTTATTCCCATTTTAAAGAATATGACAGCATGTTACTAAAGCAAATCATTTTTAAACAACAACTCAACATTTAAGTTTATTGATCTTATAAAACACATTTAAAATGAAATTTTTAGTTTTTCACTAACTATGCATAAACGTTGTTTTCACAAAAACTCAAACATGTACAATCATGTCAAAATATATCCAGTGCACCAGTCATTATACATAACATACTTTATAAAAATAAACATTATTATAGTTTCATTTGTCAATAAAAATGCTTTACATTATTAAACCAATGACATTTATACCCTCAATTAAAATGTTTACAAAATGTACATAAGTTGGAAAATTAAATCCTGCTTTGAGCTCTTCTCACTAACTGAAGTGAAATGCCAGTCTGAGGCGGTCATGCTGACACACACGCACGCACGCACGTACACACGCACGCACACACACACACACGCGCGCGCCCACGTTGTTGGTTTTTATGTTTATGGGGATGCTCTATAGGAGAAATCTGAATCACCCACCAAATATTGCAGACGTGGTTGAATAATTTTGTCCCGTTGCTTTTATGGACTCTATGGGCTTCTCCCTTTCATGCCTCCACGTCCCCCAGATAGCCTCATAGACAGTAAAAGATTGCCTGCGAGCTTCTCCTCCTGTCCATACGGTAATTTCTCTACTGTGCGACAGAGAGTCGCAGGTTATGACGCAATCATTAGCCTATTTTTACAAAAACTGCTTCTACGGGGCCATAACGTAAGATACATGGTAATGGGGCCTTTTATACATTTTCGTGTTTCTTTAGAAATAATGAATGGACAAATGGAGTCTTTAAACGCCTCAGATGTAAAGTTATTCGCTGTCAAAGTGACGCCAAAATGAACGGGAGTCAATGGAATGCTAACAGCAGGTGGGGGTGCGCTAGCCAATGGCAGCGCCCAGGGATGCTTCAATAAAATATGAAACTCTGCCCCCCTGGGTACACTCTAAATAACGGTCGCCTGAAAAAGAACTCACGCCGGGGTCTCAGCTTGAATATTTTAAACTCACGTGCGAAAGGGTTAGACAACAAGATTCAGGACCTACTCATTGTCAAAATCATACTCTAGATTGTCTAATACTGTCACATGTAATTGATGTTGATGGTGTTTAAATTATGCAGCCAAGTGATGATATCTCAGATCATTATTTACTTTTGTGCAAACTTCATATAGCTAAAACTGTAAATTCTACTTCTTGTTATAAGTATGGTAGAACCATCACTTCTACCACAAAAGATTGCTGGTAAGTAATCTTCCTGATGTATCCAAATTCCTTAGCATATCCAAAACCTCAGAACAACTTGATGATGTAACAGAAACTATGGACTCTCACTTTTCTAGCATTTTAACCTCTTAGCCTGCAACCCGACGTGTGCGTCCTCAACTCCCCATGTTCGCACGTGACAATATTTATTGAATTGATTAAATGAAACGGGACAAATTTAATCTTGACAAACTATATATCATTATAAAGATCTAAGCTCCAAGCATCGAAGACATGTCGCTATTTTTCAATGGAAAGTTTATAAAGAATGTATTTGCTAAATCTGTGTAAGCAGTACACATCAAAACATGAAGAATGAAAACTGCGGTACATACCAGATTTGTTGTTTATGGCCGGAGTCATAAACACATCCCACAGCTGTAAATCCCGGTTTTAGTTATAAAGGTAAGGGTCCACTAGGCGACATCTCATGGAGTGCGTTTAGTCAATGAAGCAATAGCGTTGTAATATATGGATGATAATTCCTTTGTTTACGTTTCAGTTCTTCAGGGACAGAATTGTTTGTGTCCGTTATGGAATAACTCATGCTCAAAAACTGCATCTTGGTAGTAAAAAAACGGCATGGTTTTGTAGCATATAGTGTCACAAACTTAATGAGACGAGCCACAAAAAAAAAAAAAAAAAAAAAAATGAAAGGCCAGGAAGATGGTTTATTTGGTCTGGCTTCGGCTCGTGTAGCGCGCTTTCTGTCATCTGATGGGGCGAACTTAGCGGTGCGACTTTTTTCTTTATTGGGGCCCGAGCACCGATGGTGGGAGGACCACTGCTAAGATTGCTCGTTTATTATTATTTAGGCCGCGAGCACCGATGGTGTCTATGACCTCTTGGAATGCTTTCGTGTATTCATCTTCTTCTCTGCAATGGATAGCAATTTTGAGTGCCTAAACGATGCTCTAAAACTCACAAAACTTTGCACACGCATCAGAACTGGCGAAAATTTACATCTGATATAGGTTTCAGAAGTGGGTGTGGCAAAATGGCTCGATTGCGCCACATGTTAAATTTCAACGGAGTGCGCCTCGGGCTACGTTTCAAGTACATGCATGAAAATCAGTACATATGTGTAACACACCATTACTTACAAAATGTCTCTTGGGACAAAATTCAAAACCCAACAGGAAGTAAGTTATTTTGAATTTCCTGTATGATTTTTGTGCAGTTTTTGCCATTTCCATGCCTCGTACTTTGACAAACTCCTCCTACAGTTTTAATCGGATTGTCTTCAAATTTGGTGAGGGTCATCATAAGACCTTTGTGACGTTAAATTGCGAAGATTTTGAGTTTTTGTCAAAGGGTGTGTCCCTGGCGGCCTGACAAAGTTTGATGTTTCGCCGTGAAACAGGAAGTCGCTGTAACTCAGGCAAGCAATGTCTGATCTGCCCCAAACTTCACATGTGTGATAGGTGTTCTGTCCTGAACAAAGACCCATGAACAAATTCAGTTATAGTCATAGCGCCACCTGCTGGCAACAGGAAGTGACATGGTTGACACTGTTATGGACTCCTAGGAACATATTAAAAAGTGTCAACAAGTGTTAAATAAGCTGGCAACATGCTAGAAGCATACTAATACATGCTAGCAACACTTAGCTAAGTGCTAAAGCATGCTACTAATGCAGTGAAAAAGGAAGTTTTTGTAACTCAGGCAAGCAATGTCCAATCTGCCCCCAAATTGAACAAGTTTGATTAGAATCCTGGCCTGAAGACATGTACATGCTCATATTTGGTTTTAGATATAGTGGCACCCACTGGCAACAGGAAGTGACATCTCTTACACTGGTATGCACTATTAGCAACACAGTAAAATATGCCATTGGTTGCTAATCATGCTAGATATATTCTCAAACATGCTAGCAACACTTT
>NW_024879394.1:21307-22138 GCF_018340385.1 Cyprinus carpio | reverse complement strand
AGCTTGCTATTAATACTATCAAACGGGATAGTCCAATCTGCCCCAAACTTCACACATTTTATAAGATGTAACCTGCCAGTATTCGGTTATAGTCATAGCGCCACCTACTGGCAACAGGAAGTGTCATGTTTAACACTGTTATAGACTCCTAGCAACATATTAAAAAGTGTCAGGAAGTGCTAAATATACTGGCAACATGTTAGAAAGATACTAAAACATGTAAGACGCACTTAGCTAAGTGCTAAAGCATGCTACTAATGCAGTGAAAAAGGAAGTTTTTGCTGTTCAGGCAAGCAATGCCCAATCTGCCCCAAAACTTCACGGCTAAACACATTTTGCATATAAGAGTCCTGGTCCTGAACACATCGACAGGCCCGTATTCGGGTTATAGTCATAGCGCCACCTGCTGGTAACCCTGAAGTGACATGGTTGACACCGTTGGCGGACTCCTAGGAACATATTAAAAAAGTGTCAGCAAGTGCTAAATACACTGGCAACATGTTAGAAACATACTTCAAAACATGCCAGCAGCATTCTTCGCTAAGTGTTAAAGCATGCTACTACAATGCAGTGAAAAAGGACGCGCTGCTGTAACTCAGGCATAGCAATGCTCAATCTGCCCTGCAAACTTCACATTGACATTTTGACAAGAGTCCTGTTCTGAAATCACATCAACACATGCCTGTAGATTTTGACAGAAAGAAATAGCTTCCACCTGCTGCCAAACAGTTAGCGGCATGTTTAACACAGTTATGGACTCCTTGCCGACTTTTAATGCCACCACTACCTGCAAAAATAATAAAAGCATCAACAAGTGTTAAATAGGCTGGG
>NW_024879394.1:15490-21159 GCF_018340385.1 Cyprinus carpio | reverse complement strand
TGGTTATAGTTATAGCGCCACCTACTGGCAACAGGAAGTGACATGTTTTACACTTATGCACTATAAGCAACACAGTAAAATATGCCATTGTGTGCTAATCATGCTAGAAATATTCTAAAACATGCTAGGAATACTAACTATGTGCTAAAGGATGCTATTAATCCTATGAAACAGGAAGTTGTTGTAACTCATGCATACAATGCCCAATCTGCCCCAAACCTCACATGTTTAATAAGAGTCCTGGCCTGAACACATCTAAAGGCCGATATTCAATTATAATTATAGCATTATATTCTTGGATAAGGAAATGACTTATTTTAAACTAACTTAAACATGAAATGTCTGATCTGCCCTAAACTTCACATTTTTGATAAGATTCCTAGTCTCAACAGATCTTAAGGCCAATATTTCAGTTATAATCATACCGCCACCTGCTGGCGACAGGAAATTACTTGTTTTAAACTAACTTAAACATGTAATATCCAGTCTGCCCAAAGTTCATGTATTTGATATGGGTCCTGGCCTAAACTCATCTTTAGGCCAATATTTATTTATAGTCTTTGCGCCACCTGCTGGCAACAGGAAATTACTTCTTTTACACTAACTTAAACATGCAATGTCTGATCTGTGCGGAACTTTGCATGTTTGATAAAAGTCCTGGCCTGAAGACATTTACATGCCAATATTCAGATATAATCATAGCACCACCTGTTGGCAGCAGGAAATGTGGCACAAATATTTACCATTTTAAAAGCATATGGTCCAACATTCACTGATCTCCTATGGCCACCGGGTGGTGGTGAGCACGGGTGCGAGGGCCCTTTCATCACTGCTTGCAGCTTTGATTTGTTTTATTTTTCAACAGTTTTCATATATGTGTGAGTGTATTTTATGTTGAATGTGCCTGTATCTGCATGATTACCATCTGTTTGAGTGCAAATCAGCTCGCTATTACTGTGTAATCACAGCGATCAATTTAAATGGCATCTATATAAATAGAGAGTGGTGTATTTACTTTATGGCGCGTTTGTATTATTACCATCTCTATAACTGGCCATCAGCATATCAGCACGTATTTTCCATGTAATTCATTGTAAATGCTGCATTTCTAGCAATCTCAGGATAATTTTCTTATTTTTCTTATTTTTCTAACTAAAATTATTCTTATTGTATTTTTCTAGTGCTCAAATAAATCATTTTTTTTCTTATTTTTCTAACTAAAATTATTCTTATTGTATTTTTCTAGTGCTCAAATAAATCACTTGTATGCTGTCTAGTGTTTATAATTGGAAAAAAATATGCAGTGGTATGTTTAATGACTAATGATTTGTAAAAGCCTTCAATACAGTTGTTGTCTCTTTATATTTTTATTTTTTTTTTTTGGGGGGGGGGCATAGTCTCAAAAATGATTGCAGGAATCTCATTTTTCATGATATCTTCTTTAGATTTGAAATAGAAATCATAGGACATGTGACTTTCAACCCCAAAACTTTTCTAGATTGTTCAGGACTCATGTATTTTTATATCAAATAAAAAAAAAATCAGTGTGGTACAAAAAAAAAAAAAAAATTCCAAGGCACTTCAGTGTCTATAACTGTTAATCTTGAGAGCATTATCAAATCTGATGATGATAAAAAGTAAAACCCAAAGGGTCTTCTACTTTCTAAAAGACACCAAAAAGAAATTATGCAGTATTACACACTGAAGTAAAGAACTGTTACAATTTTTAATTCTAGGTAGGGCATTTTTCAGCCGTGGAGTCCCGCTAATGGGGGGTGTTGGCTAACAGCTTAATCATACATTTTGATAACTATAAAACTTTTTCTGCCAGACTTTCAGAATGCAAAGTCACTGAAGAAGGTTATAAAGCTCTGGTTTCCAGCTCTGAGATCAAGGTTTCCTCACACCTGATAGAGCTGGATCTGACGGGAAGTGATCCTGGACAATCAGGAGTAGAAGGAGCTCAGTGATTTACTACGGATCCAAACTTTCAACTGAAGACACTGAGAGTGAGTTCTATAAAAATAATAACATTCAATAGTCTTAAACCCATTTTAGCTTAAAGGAATAAAACTGACAAAAATAAATTTATAAAACTTTGGAATAGTAAAATGCATTTTACATGTTTGTGAAAATAAAATATATGGCAGGCTATGTCAATACATTTCCTTTCATCAGGTTTTGGGTCCTGTTGCTGATGAAGCCTGTCAGTATGTGACTGGAATTTTGGGTAAAAACCCGTTACTCCTGAGAGAGCTGAATCTGAGTTTACATGAATTAGGACACACAAGAGTGAATCAGATCGCTGCTCTACTGCAGGATAAACACTGTAAACTCAATACACTGATGTGAGTAGTTTTAGTTCAGGTTTTTTCAAGAATCACTTAATACTGGCATCAAGTATTCAAGCATGCTGTATTTGTAAATATCCCTCTCCTGTTTAATATTTTAGGCTGTGTGATTGTGGTCTAACAAACGAAAGCTGCTCACCTATCGCTACAGTCCTGAGATCAAACTCGACTCTGAAAGAACTTGACTTGAGCAACAATAATCTGCAAGATTCAGGAGTGAAGAAACTCCAGAATGGATTAGAAGATACAAACTGCACACTGGAGAACCTCAGGTGAGTTCAATTATCCCTTTGTTTGGTTTTAATAATGTTATTTTCTTTTGTTCAAAGTTTACATTACTGTAGTAAAGAGTTTAGTGTAGTAAAACATTATCTGTGCAGAAGAGGTTTTATATCATAAAACTCTTTCACTGATATTAATTTTAGATAATAGATCTGATTAGATAATTGGTCATTTCAAACTTCTTTTCTCTAGACTTTCAAACTGATGTATTTCTGAAGAAGGTTATACAGCTCTGGCTTCTGCTTTGAGATCAAACCCTTCACACCTGATAGAGCTGGATCTCACAGGAAATGATCCTGGACAATCAGGAGTGAAGCAGCTCAATGATTTACTACAGGATCCAAACTGTCAACTGAAGACACTGAAGTGAGAGATGATGAAAAAATACAAAATAAAATATATGCATGTGAATTATTTATAGACACTGCATGAAAAGGTCAGTTTTCCGGACTGTTCACGTCAGCGCAAAAACCCATAAATGTAACGTTTCCCGCAATTTCCATCTATGTGCTCTGGCATTTTTTTAGTCTCTTTAAAATCCAGGCAGTTAAATCTCCATAAACGGACACTCGTGTCTCAGTAAACCTCTATAAATTACTGTACACTTAAGATGTTTTAATGCTACGGGCCTTCTGTACAAAAAAATGTGTCATATGCACTTACAAAAAACTGTCAACAAAGCCACAAACATCGCAAGGCATCAACAAAACTCAATTTTTATTTTTCAGCAAATGCAAGACTGCAAACATTTAATAGGACTGCAAATATTATTGAACAAACTCAGCAGGACTGCAACATCATTTAGATTGAGAAAGAATATTTTAAATATTTTGCAAAGACAGACACTTCGAGTAAATTATTAAACTGATTAAAAATAATAATAATAATTTAAAAAATATAAAAAATAAAAAATGTATACTAACCAAAAGGCAAACACAATAATGACTACACTTGCAATGGACACTGCAAAGTCAGGACAGTGAATACTGCTCTCTCAATCAGACACACACAAACATATTCTACAACTCTAATGGCACCATCAGGACCATGCCATGTTTTTTTTTTTCATTTAATGCTGCCTTTCAGAAGCTACAGAAGATACTGTTATGCTCATAAGTTTACATATCTCTAGCACAGAGATGAGCAAACTCGGTCCTGGAGGGTCACTGCCCTGCAGAGTTCTGCTCCAACCCTGATCAAACTCACCTGCCTGTAGCCTTTTAGTAATCCTGAAGACCTTGATTACCTTCAGGTCTGTTTAATTAGGGTTGGAGCAAAACTCTGCAGGACAGTAGCCCTCCAGGACTGAGTTTGCCCCTCTGTGCCCTAGCAGAATATACAATCATTTTAACAAAATAAGAGGGATCATAATGTATGCTATTTATATTTAGTACCGTCATGAATAAGCAATTTTAGATCATAATGTATTCACATTTACTGATTTTATAAAAATGAGGAGTGTATAATTTATAAAATGTTCAAAAGTTTACATACACTGGATGACCCACAGCTGTTTTTTGTTTAGGATAGTTTTTCATGAGTCCAAAGCAGTTCAACTGCCTGCTGTTTTTTAGAAAAATCCTCCAAGTCCCACAAATTCTTTGGTTTTCCAGCATCTTCTGCATATTTGGCCCCTGTCTGACAATGACTAGTAATTCTGAGATATAGCTTTTCACTCTGAGGAAGAATGAAGGACTCATACACAACTATTATAAAAGGTGAAAGCATTGTCCATTGATGTTCCAGAAGGAAACACAATGCAATTAAGTGTTGGGGGTGTACATTTGAGGTGAGGATGATAGAAATAAATGTTTCTTGTTTTGTTTTAAAGATCATATCTGTTCATTTTAGTGCTGCCCTTCAGGAAGTTACATACTTTTTTTTTAATACTGATTTTTCATAACAAATTAGTAGATTTCCCTGATCATCCAATTCAAGTAGTTCACACCCTGTGTCTCTTAATAAATTGTGTTGCTTTATTGAAAATCAATAAACACATTTACCTTTTGAAATAGTTTGTGTATGAGTCCCTCAGGTTATCCTTAGTGTATAAAAAATAGATCTGAAATCATACATTCATTGCTGGAAAGGGTTCAAATATGCAAAAAGATGCTGGAAAACCTGAGAGAAAGTGAGAAGGATCTGGAGGAGATCATTTAAACTCGCACAGGACAAAGTGCTTTCAAATGGAGACACTATCCCAAAATAAGCATTTATCCCAAAAAAAACGAAACACTAAATAATTTAATTTAATCAGCTACTAAATGTAATAAAAATTATATTTAATTTCAGTGAAATATCAATACCCTATCATCTTCATGTAGGCTTGTCACCCGGTGGTCCAAAGGTTCATATTTTCACAGTCCTTCAGATGAATGGTTGGGTCTGAGACAGGATCCTGTAAAAATATAATAAAACACACTTTCATAAATACATTGTATAGTTTTCATTGTTTAAACACAAATTAGAATGATAGACATAACATGATAATACAAATGTAATAAAAAAAGGCAGTTATTTTGTTACCAAGACATACAGCAATTCACAAGGTCACATAATTATTTATAATAGACAGAATAGTATATTTATCCTGCTGTCTAATAAAAAAAGGCAGTTATTTTGTTACTTGAACTATACAGCAATTCACAAGGTCACATAATTATTTATAATAGACAGAATAAGCATATTTAGCCTGCTGTCGTCTGGTGAGAAAAGCAGCGATATATAGACTTACTCTTATGCTAATTGGTTGGATTATCTGAAAATTTTTCTTCTAAACTTTGTTAAAATAAACTTCATTAATAATTGAAAAAACAACAACAACAACAACAACAACAACAACAACAAAAAACAAAGCTAGTCAAAGTGATTTAGTAACTGAGTAAAAGATAACTGTAGTGATAGAATGGTATTCGAAAACTGTTCAAGTTACCTGATTGATGACTGTTCTTTAAAGAGTAAAAGTGATTTAGTAAATAAAAGTGTCCCCAATATTTTATTGGATTACCCTACATCAGGTTTTAAATGCATCAGGTT